>NW_028246383.1:0-67616 GCF_964263255.1 Lissotriton vulgaris
AGTCACCTTCAGTTAATCATTTTGCCTGATGCGTTTCGATACACACGGCATCTCATCAGAGGCTTGCGATGTTGGTTAGACGGATTCCGCCCTCTTTTATTTCTTTCGATTTGCACGCAACTCTTCATAACTATCCCTAAGTGGGTGTGCCTGATTTATGCATGTCACGTTGCATTATGGGAACAGAAGTTTCTTCTTTTGTGAACTTATGTCCTCTAGAGTGGCGTAACATCTCCCCTAAGTGGGTTCCCACTAACCAAATATTAAAAGCTTATATTTGTTCCTTCGTAGGATTCAGGATCCTGTGGAGAGCAATATTCAGGACTCGAACCCTGGTGGACGGTGGCCGCAGGACTAACTGCCTACGGCTTGGCCTGGAGCCACCATGAGGCCTGGTACACTGGGGAGTGTGTGGACTGTACCCCCGGATTGCTGTGGATGCCCCTGAGCCTACCCCGGTGAGTGTGCCCCGGGGGACTGTGGAACCCGCTGGGACAACCCTGCTGATTACAGCCACAGTGCGTTGATGTGTGTGAAGCCTCCCTACTTACTGGACCGGCTGGTCCCTGCGATCCCCCTGCCAAGGACTGTGCGCTGCCCTGGGCCCCGTCCACCCAAGCACCTTATACTGCCAGCTTGGAACACGCTTGGGGAGGGGTGCGCTGCCCGGCTACCCTCCCTCTGCGGACTTCTGTGGACTGTGGTGAGCCGGCCACGGGTCGACCAGGTGAGGAGTGGTCAGTGTTCCTGGAAGTTGCGGCGCCAGCGCTGCTGGCAGGAGGGACGGCGGTCATCCATGTGGCACGTAGGCCACTTTCAAGCAATGAAGACGGCTGGTGAGAGATGACGGCCCTTTGGAGCCCCCTCGTGCATCCACGCCGCACGCTGTGGGTGGATATCTCCCCCCCTTTTCTTTTGGACGAACAACCGAATTCTACTGAGAAGGGACGGTGCAGTCCCCAGCGCGGAGGCCCTGCCCATTGCACACTGTACAGTGCACACTGAGTGGCTCGAGGGGCACTGCCATTTTGTAACATCTGCGGTCGATTTGCTGAGTGGTTGTTCCATTACTTATTGACTGCGGCAGGCCCTGGGCTGGGCCGGACGACCTAGCGGTTCTCCCTGTGGTTGCTGCGGCTGGGCTGGGCTGTGCTCCTCGCTGAATCCCCAATGCCCGACCTGACATCTACACGAGTGGTGACACTTAAGCGAAGCCAAAATGGGGTGAGTGGATAGGACACAATCCAAACTGTCTTTCGACCCAAAGCGAATTATTGTTTTTTTAAACATTGCATTGTATAATAAATTGTCCATGACTCTTTCATAATTTCATTTGTGTTTTGCCTCATAAGTATAGTATGTTTTCTGTCTATGTGTTGTTGCCTTGAATGGTTTGTTAAACGTCTGTTACTTTAAGAAGGTGCCCCAAAGGGACTTTTTGATTGACCTAAGAGTCTACTTGGTACCCCATCCCTTTGGTTGTGGGGTCCCTCTCTCTTTTATTAGAATGGGGAAGAATGTCCAAGGCGGGATATCCTCTCTAGGCACCCAGATGGATGCCCTAACTTATTGAATGGACTGCATGGCCGAAAGATTGGACAAGCATGCGGAATGGCTTGACATGTCGGAGCGTAGGCTGATGGAGGCGGAGGAAGCACAAACTGTCCTCGACACTGAACATAAACAGCTGGGTAGAGTGCTCCAAGTCTTACAGGATAAAATGGATGGAGGACCTGGAGGCCCGTTCCAGGCGCTGTAATCTCCGCATCACTGGCCTGCCGGAATCTACACCTACGGGGAACATGGAACTCTTCACAGAAAATCTTCTAAAGAAACTACTGGGCGACTCCTCTTTTTTAAATATGTTTGTGATGGAAACCGGGCCCGAGACCAGCGCCGGGGGAACCCCCCAGACCAATCATAGCTCAACTGCTAAACTACAGGGACCAGGATGTTGCCCTTAAGCTGGCCCACGAGAAACAACCGCAAAGATTTGAGGAGTCGACGATCTCACTGTTCCCAGACTTTACAGTCAAAGTCCAGGAGGCGCAGCGCTTGTTTGCACCTATGAAGAGACAACTCCGGGAACTTGGAGCGGACTACGCCATGTTATACCCCATGAAATTAAAAGTTAATCGGCAGGGGCACTCGCATATTTTCACAC
Organism: Lissotriton vulgaris; assembly: GCF_964263255.1. Lineage (NCBI taxonomy): Eukaryota > Metazoa > Chordata > Amphibia > Caudata > Salamandridae > Lissotriton > Lissotriton vulgaris. Next base: position 2,165 of record NW_028246383.1, read on the forward strand.
ACCCGAAACCTTACAAAAAGTGTTGAAAGACTAGATGAAAGAGAAGCGACCTCACCCAGAACTACATCTCCTGGATGAAGCGTCGGGGCCCCATGGATGAGCAGGATTGACTCTGTCATGAAGACTTGAACTATTGAGTATGGCCTGCTGTTGCTGGGGGATGGGGCTCTGTTTTTTGATGGCACTGTGTTTGGGTTGTGGCCTGCAGGGCCTTTATGGCTGGGCCCTTCTGTAGCGCGGCCTGGTGTCTTTGAGCTCCTTACTTGCAATGAGGGAGGGGGGGTCTGCTTCCTTAGAGAGAGGTGAATACATTGGTGTGACCTTTATATACTTCCTTGCCTGAGCCTCAACTGGAAGTGAAGATGGGCAGGGTTGACCGCTACGAGCTATTGCCAGGTTGGTTCGAGGATGTGGTCCACGATATATCCAGGTCTCCTGGGGATCTGTTGAGCTATGCTTTACTCTACTATCTCACAGCTGTATGTCTGACTGGTGGGATGACTGGCGGGATGAGGAGTCGGGACCTAAAGGTCACACACCCTTATAGTGGTGTGAGCTACATCCACCCCTGCGTGAATCACACCTGGGATGTGTTTTGTTGTTTGGTAATGGGCGATTTTTGTTTTTTGGAGGGAGGGATGGTACAGCGACCAAGTTGGGGTTGGGCAGGCATCGGAGGTGGTGGGGTGGGGGGTTCTTGAATCGTGAAATGTTACAATGCTCACTCATTAGTGTGGCTCACTGGTTAGAGGCGGCAGACCCGAGAGCAGAGGACGGCCCGGGACCAGGGTTCGATTCCCGGCGCGGCAGGTTTCTGGACCAGGGTCAGCGGACTCGATAATTCTCTCGCCTCGGTGCCCACTCTGATCAGCGATCACACTCGGCAACTCTGGGCATTAGCTTGCCTCATCTTCACTAACGGCCCCACCAGACCGCCGGGGATGCCTGGTCTCACCCTGGAGATACCCATTAAGGGACCATCTCTCAGGGAAGCCAGGAAGGGTTTCGCAGCGGTCGAAGCGCCTTGGGACCCTCCGGGTAAGTAGTGCGCTATATAAATGCCTATACATACATACATACATACATACATACATACGCTGATTGCTTCTACTTACTGCGTGATTATGGGATTGCAGTTACTGGCCCACATGAGACTCTACCTCCGGTTATGGCTGCCCACGACAATCAAGACCCTATAATGTAAAGGGATCCTCATTTTTGACACTTACCATTTCATTTTTCCACGGGCCTTATCCCTCTGGGTAATGCTATGACAGATGTGGAACTATGTACTGTTCTATGGGCGGGACCACATGTTTGTCGGATGAGCTGATGACTTATCCCTCTCTTTTATTATCTGCTGCTACGGTGTATGATTTCTGTACTGCTGAATGTAGACGATATTACTTGGACCATGTCAATGTCTGCCTTTCATTGTCCTGTTTTATTTTTCTGTTTTATGAAAACCTTAATAAACATATTAAAAAAATACCTACTGGTGACCACCAGGAGGTAATATATACATATTGCATCACTCATCATATGTGAGGTCATAAGCAGTGCATTGCGGGCACGTAGATTATAGTTAGCTTAGGTAACTGTAACAGCTGTATTTCAATGGTTTTGTACGAGTGAAATCTGTGCCTGTAACCTTAGGGTTTTTTTCAGTAAATTGCTATGGTTTTTATAATTCTATTTCCTAAATATAACATCTCTGTAACCTTTGTTTTACTTTTTTCAGTGAATTTCTAACTTTAAAAAAATGCATTTCCTAACTTTAACATCCCTGTACCCTTTGTTTTTTAAGTGAATTTGTAAGGGTTTTAAAATTCTATTACCTAACTATAATGTCAAAGTACCTTTTGTTGTTTAAAGTGAATTTCTGTAGTTTTTTAACTAGTAGGTGCTTTTGCAGAGGGGTGGAGAAAGAGTTCAGGTCCTCTGACTAGCACTCAGCAATTCTGTTGTGTGGGACTTACCACTGGTAACAGGAGGGCTTCTTGGCCCCCTAGGATCCTCAGCATTCAAGGGGACTTCATCCTCAAACCTGGTGTGTACCAAGAGGCACAATGCAGAGTGGTGGAGAAACAGGTTTGGCCTTAGATGACCAGTCAGCAATCCCTCTGTGTGGGACTAGTGGAGGTAAGGGGACTTCATCCTACATCAAGTTGTGCTCCAGTAGGCTGCTTTGCAGAGTGGTTGAGTAAGGGGGAAGGCCTCTGGCTACTTCCTACCGGGCCTGGCCTTTTAAAAAATATTTAAAAATTAGGGGAGGGGCCCATGCGGACCCCTTCCCCAGGCCGATTTCAGGCCCGCTATTTTGCAATGGAGGAAGAGGGCAGCAAAGTCGATTTCGGCCCCAGGAACCCCATCCTCCATTGCCTGGCCTCTTTTTATGACTTGTGTTGGTGACTGCAGGGGGACCTCAAGGCTCCCATGGTCCCTACCAGCACCTTGCCTTTCGCAGGAGCCAGCACTGTTGTGACAGACAGGGGGCTGCTGAAAGTCAGCACCTTGTCTGTCAGAGCAATGTTGTCATCTTTTTCTCTGCCAGCACATTTGTATGCAGATAAACTGATGGAAACTCTACTTTCTGCAAGCCGGAGCTCTTTAACAAATCTGGCTTGCAGAAAGCGGAGTTATGTTTGCTTTTGCCGGTGGGAGCTGTCAGCTCCCACCAAGCAAAAGCAAACGGCTATCTCTAGAGAGGGGGCACCTAGGGAGGTGGCAGGAGCCTGTCCTGGGGGTGGTGGTCCCCAGGTTCAGAACTGGGTCCACGAGGTAGTATTTGTTTTGAAGATTTCACAAGGATTTGTCTGATTGCGCCAACAATGGCAAAACAATAAATGCTCTTCCTATGGAAACTAGGTCCTAACGATATGTATATATATATATATATATATATATATATATATATATATATATATATATATATATATATATATATATATATATATATATATATATATATATATATATATATATATATATATATATTACCTACTGACGGTTGCCAGTAGGCATTTATAGTTAGGATTTTTTTCAATGTTAAATCTCAAAATTCTATTTGGAATAACTTTAGCACCGGTTGACGAATCTGCTTGAAAATTTCCTCAAAATGGCCTTGTCGAGCTCCGGTCCTTCCCTGAAAGTTTGGGGGGGATGCGTCAAGCAGGGGCCGAGATAAAAGGGGGGTCCCAAAACGCGTTTTCCCCATGTTAATTTCCATAGGGCGGTCGACCTCACTTTTAGCCCGAACGGCTGAATGGATTTCCACCAAACTTGGCAAAATTGTAGGGACTGGTAGCCCGATGTGCCTTTGCTATGTCTCAAGATATGTGCTCCAGTGGATTTTGAGTAATTTAGGTTAAAAAAAATATATATATATCTAAAGGCACGCCCCGGTACGCGCACCGGGGAGCGCACTGGGCGTGCTCCGCGACTTGCGCACGGAAAGGTGATTGGTTCACGGGTGTCGGTAAACATTCAAAACAGTCCGGAGTGGCCGCCATCTTGTGTCTCGGTAGGATCGAGACACAAGAGGTGGCATAAAAAAAGGGGGAAATGACTATAAGGGGGCGGGGTAGACACCCCCTGACCCCCTAGGTTTGATGTGGGGGCTAAGATAGGGTCCCGCGGGGCATTTAAAAAAAAAAAAAAAAAAAACGATTTGCGTGGGGGGAGCGCCCGGTACGCGCACTGGGGAGCGCACAGGGGAGCGAAGCATGGGGAAAATCCAGGGTCTTATTTATGAAGGCCTTGCGACAGTTTTGCGCCGCCGGTGCGTCACAAAAAGTGACGCACCAGCGGTGTAAAAAATGCGCCTCATTGCGCCATATTTAAAAAGTGACGCACCTAGGTAGATGCGTCACTTTTTAAACCCCTGCGTCACATTATACCTGCGTCAGGTATAATGTATGCAGAGGGGGCATTCCCCCGCAAAAAGCCTCGTAATAGTGACACAGTGAAATCTATGAGATTTAACTGCGTCACTTTTAGGACGCTGTTGCATCAAAATCTTGCGCCTGCCTCACAGCAGGCGTAAGACTGACGCAAACCCTTTCACATGGGGCTTTCCCCATGTGAAAGGACGCATTACTGGAGTTGCGTCACTTTTGTGACACACTCCAGCAATGCGTCACTTTTGCGCTTACAGATACGTCAGAAATACTGACGTATCTGTAACTCCTTGCGACATGATTCGTCATACATTAAATATGATGCATCAGGAATGTTGTAAGGAGTGCGCACTGAAAAGTGACGCATCGCTGTTTTCACGCAGCGATGCATCACTTTTCATAAATGAGGCCCCCAGTTTATTCACTGTGTCACCTCTACGACCCTTTCTTGCGTCAATACGTCCCTTTTGCATACATTACACCTGACGTAGGAATAATGTGGCGCAGGGGCTTACAAAGTGACGCAACTACCTAGATGTGTCACTTTGTAAATATGACTGAATAAGGTGCATTATTTACAGCACTGGTGCGTCACAAAAAGTGACGCACCGGTGGCGTTAAAGTGACGCATGGCTTCATAAATGAAACCTTCAGTCTTCAACTCCAGCAATGCATCTTTTCTTACCCTTCCACACCCCCGTTCCTTTTCAACATTTTCTTTGAATATCCACATTCCCCATATTCACTCTTCTTCTCCTTACTTTCCTTCCCAACACTCACCTTCTTTCAGTCCCCCTACTTCACTTCCTTTCTTCTCTCATACCTTTTTGTTCTTTCTTACTCATCTTCCTTTCCATTATCAATGCACTCCATTTCACTTACTCTTTTTCATTTTTTTAAGAATATAGCTCTTTGATGAGAATTGGAGGTAGTTCTGAAAAGAACTTTTTTTTTCTTCTTTTTTTTAAGAACAGAAACAAAAACAGGGAATGGAAACTGCTCAACAGGATCAAAAAAAAACCCAAAAATTAGGGCTGGGAACGGCAGTGATGGTTCTCCAATGCTCGAACCATGAGCAGGACACTTTGGTCCCCATAGGTAAGGAGTTGATTGCAGTATCTGCATCTCAGGACAGCATTGTTAAAAGCAGGTTGAATATTTGGCACGAGCTCCTGCGATTGCCCCCTCCCAGAAGTAGTTGCTCCTCCGGTGGATGTAGAGGCCCCATCACTGGGAACCTCTTGTGCCAGAGCCCTGACACTTTCCCGGGCAAAATTCTGGGGGTGCCTCCTCTCCACATGCCGGATCATTGTAAAGTTCCCAAAAGAGTATTTTTTTTTGGGGTCACCCTGTGACAGGACTTGTTTGCAGATCCTGCACTCCACTTTTGGAGCATTCACCTTTTTCTGGTTAGGTGGTATTTTAAAAAATTTCCAAATAAAATGCTCCTTCACCTTTGGCTGAGGAGGCTCTTCATTGATGAATTCAGGCTCTTCATCACTGCTGGATTCTCTGGCAGCCATGGTAAACCAAGAAAGATCCAGGAGCAAAAAACAGGTCTTTCAGTCACAAAAGTGAAAGAAGAAGTGAAGGAAATGGGTGGGGATTTCATTCTTTGTAAAAAAAACTGTTAGCAACCAATGAAAAGTGTTATTTTAAGGTCACATGACTTGACGCGCTGACGCTGCACGCACTGGAGTGCTTCCGGGGGCGCATATGCGGCGCGAACGTAGGCGCTTCCGGGGACGCACACGTGGCGCGAACTTAGGCGCATACGCGGCGCGAACGTAGGCGCTTCCGGGGCGCATACGCGGCGCAAACGTAGGCGCTTCCGGGGGCGCTTATGCGGCGCGCCAAAGTGACGTCTTGATAGTTTCACGGAAATGCAAAATCATTTTTATTTCCTTATAAAAAAAAAATGCTTTTATTTGTATGGGACGAAATGTTTTGCGTTATTATTTACTTTTCATTCATATTTTTTTCACGAACGAAAGTAGCGCTCTGGGTGCGCTTTCCGGAGAGCTTACCGGAGCGCGCACCCAGAGCGCCCCAGGAAAAAATGATAAAAAAAAAAAAAACTTAAAAATTAATACTTACACAAAACAGCAAATTAAAAAAAAAAACCCTAGGTTAGAAACTCGATATAGAAAAGAATTAGCATTTAAAAAACCTATGAAATTCACCGAAAAAACCATAGGTTTCACACCAGTTATAGTTAGGAATTAACATTTAAAAAACTATTAAATTCACTGAAAAAACCATAGGTTTCACACCAGTTATAGTTAGCTGGAAATTTTACTGACATAAAACCATTGAAATTCCTACGTTATAGTTAGTTGGACTCACTATAACTTGCGCGCCTGCAATGCACTGCTGATGACGTCACATATTACATCACTCATGACATGGTAAGTGACATCACTCATGACATCACTGATGACACCATCCTTGTGACAGAGTGACAGACCTCCTTTCAGTGTAATGTAAGCCTTGAAACACATATTCAAAAATAGTATTTAACATTTTCAAAAAAATGGAGATACCCATACCAGTTACAACAAACAATTCAGTAATTCAATCTATATACACATCCACTCATTCACCAACAGTTCTATATAGTCACTCATACATATACTCACTCATTATATGTAGTGATACACCTATACATCCTGTTACACACCGACAGTCATCCGAAAGTTACTCACACACATATTCACACATGCAAAACAACTATTGAACATCCATTTATTTGCATATACAGCAATACACACACTACCACTTTACTTCGAAGGAAACTTACACATACTTACTCTCTTAAACAATCACTTATAGAAACACATACTTATTTAAACAGGAACTCTTACAATCTCTCACTCTCACATATACTCACTTATATAAATCAATACTCACATATACTAGATTAAAACATATGTCGTTACTGAAAAAGACAATAGTGAGACAGTCGTTTACTCACTAACATACACATATACACACTCATCCATCCATACAGTTTTGTACATATGCTGTCTTCAAAACACATACAAACAGTGAGTCAGTTATCAACCCATACAGCCACTTATACACAAAGTGAAACACTGATACATACATTTCAATATTTAAAATTTACTTGCTAATATATGTATTCACTAAGATACACTTAATAAGGCAGTTAACCAATCAATTCTTATAAAAACAAACATCCATTTACACACTTATTTAACCATGTATTCTTCCATCGTCCTTTACAAATACATATATAAAACATATATGTTTTTCAGAAAGACACACATTCACTGGATGGTGTCATCAGTGATGTCATGAGTGATGTCACTGACCATGTCATGAGTGATGTAATATGTGACGTCATCAGCAGTGCATTGCAGGCGCGCAAGTTATAGTGAGTCCAACTAACTATAACGTGGGAATTTCAATGGTTTTATGTCAGTAAAATTTCCAGCTAACTATAACTGGTGTGACACCTATGTTTTTTTCAGTGAATATATATATATATATATATATATATATATATATATATATATATATATATATATATATATATATATATATATATATATATATATATATATATTACCTACTGGCGGTCGCCAGTAGGTATATATAGTTAGGATTTTTTCTCTATGGAACTTTTGAAAATTCTATGTCTAATAACTTTGGCGTTTGTGGACGGAATCGGCTGAAATTTTCAGGAAAATGGCACATTTTGTTTCTGATCAGCCCCTGAAAATGTGGGGGGGTTTCGTCAAGGGGGTCCGAGAAAAAAGGAGGGTCCCAAAACGCGTTTTTCCCATTCATTTTTCCATAGGGCCTTTGGCCTCACTTTTAGCTCGAACGGCTGAATGGATTTACACGAAACTTGGCAAAATTGTAGGGACTGTTTGCCCGATGTGCCTTTGCTGGGTCTCAATATATGTGCTCCAGTGGATTTTGAGAAATTAACATTTAAAAAAACAGATATATCTGTGACAGCGTCCTAGATAGCGCTCCAGATCGCGTACTTTTCGCGTAACGGAGCTTTGCGAAGCGAAGCGGATTGGTTCTCCGGTGTCTGTCAACATTCTCAACAGTCCGTAGCGGCCGCCATCTTGTCTCTTGGTATGATCGAGAGACAAGAGGAGGCCAAAACGAAGGGGGAAATGAAGGAAATGGGGCAAGGTAGACCCCTTCTGACCCCCTAGGATTGATGAGGGGGATATTAAAGTGCCCCGCGGGGCCAAAAAATAAATAAAAAAAATTGTTTTTTTTCGTGGGGTGCGCCCTGTTCGCGTACTGGAAAGCGGTCTGGGGAGCGTACTATAAGGAAACAAGAATGATTGACTTTTAACTTATTGTATGTTTATTGATTGTTCGTTTTGTTGTTTTTTTTGTTTATTTTTATTTACGTAGCTACATGTAGGTATCAATGTAGAGTCTATAATTTAATAAACGCCGTCTCCTTTGTAGATATCTTGCCTGTTGTTAAAGAAGTTATTGTGGTACATGGAATTCATACCATAGTCTGTCTGGAAAGCCGAAACAACATGGAGGCAGGAGATGATAAAGAAATGTTAAATATACATTGGAGATAATATAGTGGGAGAAAGGAAGTAACTATGAATAAAGTTAGTATGTAATACTAAAAAGTTGCACAGTATATTTAAAGTCTGATTTCACGTTTTTATCAATTTGCTACTAGTTTTCAATATACATATAAAAATAAATAATGTGTGAAACAATGTTTGAATTAAGAAATTAAAATTTATTTTTCAGATTGTTTTTCAAAATTTAAAAGAAAATCTAAAAAATCGTGATCATTTTTTTCTTCATTTTTCAGTAGAAAATCTACTGCATCTACACATTGCACAAGTTCATTGTTTATTGTGTCGTCGTAGAAATCCATGTCAACTTCTGTCTCAATTTTTTTTTTCTGTTTCAGTTTTCATGTTGTTTTGTTGTTCTTCCATTTTGAATTCTGAAAAATGAATTTTTTAAAAATATATCAGTACAGAAAGGGCATTGTTGGATTTCAGTACAGACAGGCAGTTTGGTTATTTAAACAGTGTTTTTTTCTTTGGGCAGTGTATGGTATCAAATTGGAAGTAGAAATATGAGAAAATTATCAAATAAACTCTTAGTCAATTCTGAATTATACTATAGAAGTCTAACTCTATCCTTATCTCAGGGCCTCGCACTCAGCCCACCAGCATGGGGCCACGCACTGGTGATGTGTCCTTTTGTTTTCCTGGAGATCTATCACAAAGAAAGGTGTCGCCTGCAATTAAGGTCCATTGGCGGGGGCCCCTCCTTGGGCCTCTCATGGATGGTGTCAGGAGGTATAGGGGAGGGAGAAGGAGACGCTCCCTCAATCGCAAGGAGACCATTCACAGACACTGTGGGGGGCCCATTGTCCAGCATTTTGGCGCTCCCTCAGTTTTAACTTTTAGACCACAATCAATTCTCACACCTATGAAGGTGTGAGAAATGCGTGCGGATTAAAAGTTAAAACTGTGGGGGCGTCAAAATGATGGACAATGGGGCCCCCACAGTGTCTGTGCATGTTCTCCTTGTAAGTGGCCAGTTATGTAATTTGGAGGGGGCCTTGCGCAAGTTCCCTTTTAGCTCAGGGCCTCGCAAATCCTTGGACTGGCCCTGCCATAACTAAAACAGAGAAGTCTATTTTATTCTATAAGTATTACAGAGTGAAAGAATAAAACTGTCTGAAAATGTTTTTCTAATTAGCTTTCAGTAGAGAACATACTTCAATTTTAAAAATAATATCTTACCTTTTAAATATAATTTGAAGTTATCAGTTGATTTTTTGTTGTTCTGCACTTCACGAAGTAGTAGTCAAAATGGCTGTGTTTCTCTCTCTTTGTTTATATATGTTCAGGTACATAACCAATCAAATGTCATGATATAATAGTAGAAATTGAAAGTAATATTTTAATTGGTTGTCATTTCCAACACTTCCGGTATGTTTTGTGAAGTAATTTACCTCAGGGATTTTAGAGAGTTCTACATGCTAAATGGCTAAATGGTATTCCAACTAAATTTGTGAAAATGGTAGGAATTGGTATGTAGTATGAGCTACTGTTTAATTGGTGAAAGTGTCTCCAGTGGTTTTTCTGTAAATTACTTTCCCACCTTTTTTGAGCGAGTGCTTGTCAGTGCGTTTCCCAGTATGCGAACTTGCAGTGTTACGGGAGTCCTCCATTTTGTGTTTCGGTAGAATTGAGATACAAGATGGAGGGTAAATAATGTTCAGAATGGGTAGATTGGGGTATTTTAGCCGTATGCTGTTTCCCTAAGTTTTCTGAGAGTGGCTGAGGAGGCTCATATATGTCGATAAAAAAAAAAGTTTTTTTTCGCGTGGTTAGCTGCAGGTACGCAAACTGGGTAGCGTACCGGGAAGCGAATATAGGCGAAATTAAGTGAAAAAAAAGGTTCATTCGAAATTTTAAAAGAGTACACTAAGTTAAGGTAGCTCTGAAAAGAGCTTTTGGGTTTTGTGTATGTTCTAGAAAGTTATAAGTAGGAACCAATACACATTCTTAAATTTAGTATGAAAACTCTGTTTCCCTCATCTGAGAAATGCACGCCATCTCCTCTGTAGATATCTTGCATGTAGTAATGCAAGTTATTGTTGTAGATGCAGCCCATTCCATGGTCCCTCATGTAAGCTGAAACAGACTTATTTACATGCTTCCTCGTTTTCTCAATTTGTGGACAAAATTGATTGGACCACCTCCATTTTTGTCTTTGGCATATATTAGAATATACCAAGGCAGTTTGAGGAAAAAGTGTCATCAATTGCTCAAAGGTGTCCTTTAAAAGCATTTCCAGACCTACCCCAGTCAAAGTGCCCAAATCGTTTCCTCCACAGTGCACTATTATGAGGTCAGGGGTTGGCAAATGTAAAAAGGTTTTCACCAATGGTATCAATTGGTGACATTTCAATCCTCTTCGACCAATCCATTTGATTTCCACATTTTGTAAATTGAGGTTGTGTAAATTTTTGTTATCAGCATACCTGTGAGCCCAGTGGATGTAGCTATGTCCCAGAATCCAGACTGAAAACATGGCTAGAGGAGTTTTTGCTGCAGTCAGATGAAGTGTGGGAATGAAATGGCAGTTGAAATAGTGATGTTTGTAATGTAAAAAACTGTGGAGTTTAAGTGCAAATGATTCATTAGCAGTGATTGGTGTATTTTCATTGCTGAAAACAGAAAGTTAGGGTGTATGGATGTGTTCTTTGAAAGATGTATTTTGAATGGTTATTAAAAAATGTTGTTATGAAAGATTGCAGTGGATTAGCAGGTGTACTGAGAGTTCAGAGTTCATTTGAAACATTGTTGTGTGAACTTGTGGCCATGATAGGTCAGGCAGGCGGTAGTTGCTATGGAAAAGAGGTAGAAAGGGCAGAGGGGGGAAGGGTGTTGATTTGAAAAAAGTGAGGGAAGAGTTTTTATTGGCTGACATGAGAGATATGTGTGTTGAATATCAGCGTTTCGGTGCCTTTGGTGGTTCCAGCCTCTGGAGTGCATACCTTTAATTCTGGAACAGAATAATTGGTGTGTTTCTAAGACTGTTTTCAATTTCAAAAAGAATTTGTAAAGGTGAGTTATCGTTTATATATTTTAGTTAAAGAGTAGTATGCTTTTTTGCGTAAATAAGAAAGTCAGCTGTGTATTTAAAATGATGTTTTGCGTCAAGTTTTTGCATTCTGCTTTCAAAGGCAATTTTGCATTTTTCATTTATAGGTGTATTATTGTTTTACATAAAAGGTTTGAAATCAAATGCATGCACACTTAGGGCCCGATGTAGGTGGTCGTTTAGGCCATTTACCGACCGGTTACGGCCGATTTCGGTCGTTTCCGACCTGTAAATGGCGAAAAGGTATGTAGGCGCCTAAATCCAGGGTCACATGTAGGTAAATTTACATTTACAGAATCGGAGAAATTGTTTTTGATGGTAAAATGATGTGACTCCTGCAATGCGTCGCTTTTGCGGAACAGATATATGATGTAATTGTGTTGTTAATGTTACGGTGTACATGTAAAAAATGATGCATAAGTGTTGCACGGGCATTGTAGATACTCTCCTATGTGTGCTTAGCAATTTCAAGTCACTTCCCCCGGGTTCAAGGGCCTTGTAAATACGTCCCCATGTGTGTCTGGTCATTTGAAGTCATTTTCCTTGTAGTGTAAGGCCCTTGTAAATACGCCCCCATGTGTGCCTGGCAAACTTTCATTTTGATTGTTTGTTACATAGCCATGTTAAAAGTTATTGAAAAAAAGGTGCAAGTTCCTTAAAAAAAACGTTTTCATGTGTCTTAGGGCATTTTAAGTCTGTTCCCCATGAATGTAGGGGCTAGATGTAGGTGGCTGAAAATAGCCATTTACCGATCGGTAACGGCCGAATTCGGCCGTTACCGACCGGTAAATGGGCATTGACATGTAGGGGCCCTTAAATGTAGCGTTTTCGGTAATTTTACCGAATCGGTAATTTTACCGATTCGGTAATTTTACCGAATCGGTAATTTTACAGATTCTGTAATTTTACCGAAAATGCAAGATTGAAATGTGGGTAGCCAATTTTCCATTGGCACATGGCTTTCAGAATCGGTATTTTACCATGGAATACAAATCCATGGTAAAATACCGATTCCTGTGTACATGCACATCTGTGCATGTACACATATGCCATGTGACAGACAGACGTGTCCTTGGGGCATGTCTGTGTGCCACATTGCACACATGCCCGTTTTGGGGGTGCTAGATGGTGTCAAAGTGATACCCCCTGCACCCTTGACAAATTCGGTATTTACCGATTCGGTAAATACCGAATCGGTATTTGAATTGAATCCTATGGGCTTCAAGGCCCATAGGATTCAATAGCAAATACCGATTCGGTATTTACCGAATCGGTAAATACCGAACTTTTAAGGAATCGGTAAAAAACATTTTCATGTGTATTAGGGCATTTTAAGTCTGTTCCCCATGAATGTAGGTGTATTATTGTTTTACATAAAAGGTTTAAAAACTTTGTTTGAAATCAAATGCATGCACACTTAGGGCCCGATGTAGGTGGTCGTTTTAGGCCATTTACCGACCGGTTACGGCCGATTTCGGCCGTTTCCGACCGGTAAATGGCCAATCGGTATGTAGGGGCCTAAATCCAAGGCCACATGTAGGTAAATCTACATTTACAGAATCGGAAAAATTATTGGTTCGGTAAAATACCAAATCGGTAATTTTACCGATTCTGTAAATTTGCTATGTAGGGGGGACTCTTCTGAGTCCCAAAGGCCTTAACGAGTCGGTATTTTAGCATGAAATCAAACTTCATGGTAAATTACCGATTCCGGTGTGCATGCACATGTGTGCATGCACACTTATGTCATGTGAAAGGCAGACCTGCCCTTAGGGCTGGGATGCCTGCCAAATGGCACCTGTGCCTGTTTTGAGGGTACCAGAGGGTGTCAAAGTGATACCCCCTGCACCCTTGTGAATACTTTTTTTTTTATAGCATTGTCGAATCTAGTTCTTACTGTTATTGATTTACTGTTTGGTAATAGTGGTTAATAACATTTTTTATTATATTTCACCACAGATTCAACTGCAGATTATTTGGGAATTAGACAATGCCGTCTAAGGATAGAATTCGAAAGGCTACAAAACGTCAAAGACAGCAGTTACCTAAAATTTTGCAGCAGTCCTCTACATTAATATTAACTCAACGGACGAAGAGAACACCGGGTAAGAGAACGAAATCATTCCTTAAAAACATTTGTAGAAACAAAAGTATAACTACAGAACAAGTTTTAGTCCAGAAAAAGAGAGCCAATTTAAATGGAAAGGAAAGGCCTGTGAAAAAAGTTTGTGCTAGAGCAGGAGATAACTCTGTGCATGGCAGTAGAAAGGCAAATATTTTCAGGGACATTCGTAAGCAAATGTTCCGTAACAGGGCAATTGTCAATTTGGTAAAACAATTTAAAAAAGGTCAACAGAAAGTGTCATTTTATAAGAAAAAGAAAAATGTAGAGAAAATTATTGATCAGGCTTTCGAAATCAAGCGAAAGTTATTTATTTTGGTAATTAATAGAATTAGGAAACTAAACAAGGTAATCTATGTTTTCAAATCTAATAGTAGATGGAAGAGAGACATTAATCGGAGTAATTTTTGTGAAGTTTTCTTAGGAGAATGGATGCATAGTTCAAATAGTGAGGCATTTTTTAATGAGGAGAGTTATTTTCAGGACAATGTTTTGGTGCATGCAGTTGACAGCAGTGGTCGAGCATATGAGGTAAAAGATGGTCATCCGGTTGAAAAAGAAATACTTGTGTCTGCAGATGCAGAAGAGGCGCTAAGTGATGAGGTTTTAGGGAGACGTCCTAAGGGACCAGTGTACACCTGGAAGTGTAGTTCTATTTGCAGTGTGCGACAGGATTCTATCAATTTCCTTTGTGATTTTATACGGACATTTCATAAGAAAAGTGTAAAGCAAAAAATAAAGTTGTTGCAAGAATTAGATCCTTGCAGAGTGAGACAAGTGACAGGTTTGCGTGGTCATTCACTGGCTTGTCTTTCTAGGAGAGTATGCCAGAGTGTATTTCATCATTTCAGGATGCTTGCAGTGCATCATAATAAAGTGAGGAAATTAGTTAGAATGTTGTATTATGCTAAGAGTCCAGCAATTATGCTTAAAAAATTAAGCAAAGCTCTTTTGCATGGTTCTGAAGTAGATGTGAAGAATATTTGTCAAGTCAAAGTCAAAGTCAAAAAGTTTTATTTGCTTTGGTACTCAGCTGAGGACCACAAATTTAAAAACAGTTTACAAAATATATGCATATTCAATACAATTTTAAAAAGGATTTTAAAAATTTGTAGAAATTATAGCAAACCCATTCGTCAGTCGGTCGTTTACATAATGCTAGTAAATTATTTACTGTTGTAATATTGCATTTCTGGTATATCGGCTTAAGATATCTTGCGCGTGCTTTAACTACAGTTGCATGAGGACAAACAAATAAAATATGCACAATATCTTGATCACCGCCAAAACAGAGTTTACAGATAGGGGAATCTCCCGGTGACCATTTAGATGTGACAGTGGAGACTGGAAGAATGCCTAGGCGCAACATAGTTATGGACCTTCTTGCTCCATGTGTTAGGGAAAGCCCTAGATATGGCCGTAATTGCTTATATTCCAACGACTCTATGTAAGTTTTATACGTGGATAACTTACTACAATGCATAAGGTCAAGATCATAACTTAGTCTTGGAATAGAGCATTTCAAGAAAAGTTTTAACTGGGGTTTTGTCCATGATGACAGAATATCTTCAGTCAGGTTCGCTATTTTAAATGCTTCAGACATGTTCTTAGAGAAGTTCAGTTGCCGAGAATCTGTTTTAAATATCTCAGTCTTTAACAAAAATCTTAGCGTTCCTGCCTTAGCGTGCAAAATGTTGTACGCCCATCGAATAACGTTTGCCATAGCTGTTGCATATGAGCTTGTCAAAGCAAATTCCAATCTCAGAGCCTGTACAGGTGTTGATGTAGAGACCTTTAGTAATCTTTTCAAGATCTTTCCTTCAGTGATGTCCATAAAGGACCATTGTTTTGTAGGTAAATGCTCAGTTGCATAAGACAGGACCGAGGGTATTTTTACTTTATACACCTTGAGTAGTGAGGAGAAATGCCTACTTCCTGTGGCAGTATACATTCTAGAGAGTGCCCCGGCATGGATTTCAGATTTTTTCTTTAAATTGTTTATGTGTTTAAAATTTTGTAAGTTCTTAGTGAAGATCCTGCCAAGGTAAGTATACTCATCTACTTCCTCTACTCTTATCCCGTCAAGGTTCCAGTGATATTTAGCGCTTTTTTTCCAGCCAGAAAACGCCACTACTTTTGTTTTTGTTAGATTAGGGATTAGAAAATGTTCCTTCGAATAAATATTTAAAGAATCCAGTAAATTTTGGAGACCAAAAGGAGTGAGGTCTAACATAACTATGTCGTCTGCATAGAGTAGCGCGTGTATGCTCTGGAGAGCAATCTTTGGTGGCAGGCTCGAGCATTTTTGTAAATATAATGGTAGGTCGCTCAGATATAGTGAAAAAAGAATTGGTGCAAGAAGACATCCTTTTTTAAGACCATTCGACGTATTAATTGATTTCGTCAGACCTTTTTCACTTCCCATTTGTACCTGGGACCAGGTATTCGTATGTAATTGGATTATGATTTGCAACAAATTTTCAGAAATCCCCAGTCTTCTCAGTTTTTTCCATAGCGTTGGTCTATCTACGCGATCAAAAGCTGTTGACTAATCTATAAAGGCAGCATACACTGGTTGTGATTTCCTCCCAATGTATTTATCAAGGATAGTCTGAAGTACTGAGATGTTATCTGTTACTGAGTGATTAGGACGAAAGCCAGCTTGAAACTTCGGTATTATTCCATTCGAGAAGCACCAGGCTTTTAATCTGTCCAGTACCTCTGCTGCGAATATTTTACCTGTTGCGTCCATTAATGCGATCTGGCGATAATTACTAGCAACATTTCGATTCCCTTTTTTGTATATAGGGATTATTGTACTTCCTTGCCACGATTTAGGTATTCTCCTGGTACAAAAGATAAGGTTAAAAAGTGGTGTTAACATCAGACTCCATTCCTTAGGGTTTGACTGCAGAACTTTAATCGGTATCAGGTCAGGGCCTGACGCTGAAGTGTTCCTGGCATTTCTGATATGAATTTCAATAGAATGTGCTGTACTTTTTTCTATTGGCATTAAGTTGCTTTCCAGACAAGTTTCAGCAGCATTGCTGTCAGTCACAGTTGGGTTCGCTTTATAAAGATCAGTTAAATAGTCTTTCCATTCTTGGGGTGGTACTGGTATGGCAGATAGTTTCTTTTTACTTCCAGTCATTTTGGCTATCAGAGACCAGTATTTTCTTTGATTGTACTGTTTCGCCGCCTCTTGAATGTCCACCCAATTTTTGTCTTGTTGCATTCTTTTTTTGCTTATTTTCTCCCTTCTGAGTTGATTTTTCAACTTGTTTATCTCTTGCTGTATAACAGGTGAGTAATCTAAAAATTGCCCTCGTATAAGTTTATTTAATTTCCTCCTGTGTATATTTTCATTAGAGTTCTTATAGACTTTGTTTTTGCGTGGTTTCTCCCCATTAAGAAGAAGTCTTTTAAGGATTGTCATAATACATTCGAAGTTTATTATTTGATCTTCAGAGTGTATTTTAGTTAGAATGTTATTTTGTAGAATCTTTCCATTTATATAGTCTAGTGTCCCTGAGTTCCAAAAGATTCGTCTCTGCTTATTATCAATTTCAATTTTCCCCTTAAGGTACATAATTGGGTTAGACGGAGCTGCTTTTAGCGACCAACCAGTGTTTAGGCATAAGAGCGCATGGTCGCTTTCTTCTGTAAAATTTACTTTCAGGCAATGGAATGTGTCCGATATCTCTATGCTACATATTAGGTAGTCGATGATAGAAGAGGATCCATTTCCCCGCCTTGTGTAAGATGCTGGTCTGTCACCTTCTACGTTGCCATTCAAGATTAAACCGTTTATATTTGGGAGTGAAGCTAATAACATTTTCCCTCTTTTATCGGCAACTTTTCCTTTCGGGAATATTGGAATAGGTAAATCAATTAACTCATCTTCGTATATTTTTGCCCATTTGCCAATTTCAGTATTGGAGAGTTTCCCGTTCACATCACCCACGATTAAGTACGGAGTATTTGCTCGTTCTTCGATTATTTTGGATATTAGATCTATGGTTTCTATAAAAGATGCATCTTGTGATGTGCCTGGAGGATTGTACGTATTGAAAAACAAGAGGGCTTTTTTTTGATCAGAAGTATTAGTTTTTATTATGATCTTGATACATTGAAAGTTGTCAGATTTGGAGTGGATTATTTCTTGAGACCATAGATGTTCCTCGCTTAAAAGAATAGCCAAACCTCCCTTGGCATGACCTCTGCTAGTTGTTATAGCTGGGATATCGTAAACATAGTAACCCTTCTGTTTGAATGAATTTGTTGCCCATGTTTCCTGTATGGCTAGAATGTCAGGGTTATCTTTTAGCGCTATAGTCATTTTGTTGGGTAGCTTTCCGGCCATATTCCACGAGGTAATCTTTAAGCTACTGTTAAACAGTGCATTGCAATCGTTGTATTTGTTTGTTGCTGTTTAGGGCCTCTGATATCCAGGCCCAAGATTCTGTTGTTTTTCTGGCCTCTTTTGCTTCAAGATTTTGGGTCCATACATTTCTTTGACCATTGTTTACCTGAATTTTCAGAATATCCTTCCTAGAGCTAATTCGCTCCAGTTCAACATGATCAGTGATGTTTGTAGACCAATTATTTGTGTGGGTGTTGGTAATAATATTTTGAGGACCAGTTGATTTGAATATGGAGTTTTTTGATGGAAATATTTCGATGACATCGTATCCATATTTATGCAATGTTTCTTTTTCTCTTACAATGATCCTGGGAACAACAGTTGACCAGAAGGCTACTTTCGCGATTTTTTGATTTTCTTTTTCAGGAAATGTGACTAAATCTATTTCTTTACTAGTGATGGATTGTAGCTTATGAATTTGTTGCAACAAATTGATTATCCTTTCTCGATTTAACGATAGATCATCAGTAGGAAAGAGTTCTTCAAATTGTAGATATTTCGTCAATGGTTGATCGTCACCGTGGGGTTGCAACTTGTTAGTTCTGCTTTCTCTATTTGTTTGATCAATGCTGTTTCTAAGGGGTACAAATTCAGGTGCTTTATGATTCAGATGCTTTGTGGGCAATATGTTTATGATTTCATTTTCTTCCTCTACCATAGATTGTTTAGTTGTTACCTTTTCCAGAGATCCTTCCTCATTATTCTGGTCAGTGTTTGCGTTTTCAAACCTGATCTTTTTGTTTTTCTTTTTATGAATTCTTCTTAGTGGCCTCCTATTGCTCATTTTTCTTTTTGATCTTTTGTTATTTATCTTTTGATAAGATTTTTCATTTCCAGTCTCATCTGATACAGATACTAAGGTAGTTATTTCGTTCCCTTCAATGGTATCTTTTATCATTTTGGTATTCTTAGTCGAGAAGATCGGATACTCTTTGGTTGTCAATGAAGGTTCCTCTCTAAACAGTTTCTTCAGAGAGTATATTTGGTCCCCGTTGAAGTTTTTCTGGGTCGTAGTGTTAGCTAGATGTATAGATTTTTGCTCGGTGGTTTGAGTACTGTTATCACATTTATCTTGAGATTCCGGAGTTGGAGTTTTTGTAGAAAGGAGCAATTCAGAGAGATCTTTTCTATCCTCTTGAGTCTGTATACTTTGCGTTATTTCAATATGTTCTTTTTTCCTCTTTTCTTCTACCAGAAATTTCAGAATGCCAATTTGAACATCCAAAGTTTGATCTGAATTTTCTAAGATGTTACCTAAAAAGGAAAGGACAGATTCAAGTATTTCCTGTAAAATATGTAGAGATTTTGAGACAGGTGTCACCATGTTAGTAGAGTTCATGTTATTTGGCAGAAATGTATCCATTGATATATCCATATCTATTTTGTGATCAAATATTTGATTGTGAGATTCAGTTTGCGGATCAACTGAGTTAAGTAATATCTCAGAAATGTTTTCTATCGGTTTGTTACCGTTTGGATTAAGATCCTCGGTGTCAAAAGAGTGATTTATTTGTTTTACCGGTGTGATGGTAGTTAATTTTGAGGAGTCAAATATCGATGTTTGAGACTCCTGTGTTGGACAGAATGTTTGAGGTTTAGATTGGGAACCTTGGTCACATGAGATTGAGGTAGTGTGTGCATCCGTTGTAGGCAATTCAGATGCCTCTTGAGGTGGGTTTACTTCAAACATTATAGGCGGATCACAATCAGGTAGACAGGATTGGTTTTTGGGAGTAGCTAAGAAATAATTACTAATGGCTGGCGTGCCTATTAACCGGCCTTGTTTTACTGCTTTTATGGAACTTTGCCTTACTGCTTCCTCTGTACCCATTCTCTTCATGAAGATGGTACGCGATCTTAGTTTTTTATATGCCATATATAATTGTCACGGTAAATACGGTATATTGTGAAAAGTTACCGTGTTATTATCAGATGTTTTGTTTATCGGCGTCGGTGGTCAGCGACAAGTACTTTACTAAGAAGAAGAAACTTTTCCACGTTTTCGCAGATTTCTCTTAATGACGAATATCCAACGTTTTAAACCATATATTGGTTTCACAGCGGTGAATAAGAAGATGAAAAAAGGAGATGAAAAAAGGGGGGTGGCCCGTCCCGTCCTTGTGCGTCCTTGGACGGCCTTAGACGGCCCGCCCTTTGCCCGGGCTTCGCCCGGCGCCCTCCCGCGCGCTCCCGCGCAGCGGGACTCTGTACTTGATGATATGCTATCAAGGGAGGAAGAGGAGGAGCCTGCAGGGAGAGCGTCCCAGCTGCTGATGATTGGGAGTTGTGGGCGCTCCTGGGACTTTGAGTCCTGCGCCCACAACACGCTCGCAGCCCTGCAGGTCTCGATGCCCAAATTCTCAATCCAGGAAGTAGCGCTGTATTCCAGCCAATAGCGCTATCGAAGGGTGCCCTCTGGCGACGCGGGACCCGCGCAGCGGGTACCGCTAGCTGTGATGAAGAAGGTGAAGGCAAAGTCTCAGAGGCACAGTGCAGAGTCGGCGTTAGAACGCAGCAACAGAGTGAATGGAACAGGAATCCACTGACACAGGTGAGAGGGCGGGTTATACCGCGTTTGGTCAGCCAGAGGAGGAGCCTGCAGGGAGAGCGTCCCAGCTGCTGATGATTGAGAGTTGTGGGCGCTCCTGGGACTTTGAGTCCTGCGCCCACAACACGCTCGCAGCCCTGCAGGTCTCGATGCCCAAATTCTCAATCCAGGAAGTAGCGCTGTATTCCAGCCAATAGCGCTATCGAAGGGTGCCCTCTGGCGACGCGGGACCCGCGCAGCGGGTACCGCTAGCTGTGATGAAGAAGGTGAAGGCAAAGTCTCAGAGGCACAGTGCAGACTCGGCGTTAGAACGCAGCAACAGAGTGAATGGAACAGGAATCCACTGACACAGGTGAGAGGGCGGGTTATACCGCGTTTGGTCAGCCAGAGGAGGAGCCTGCAGGGAGAGCGTCCCAGCTGCTGATGATTGGGAGTTGTGGGCGCTCCTGGGACTTTGAGTCCTGCGCCCACAACACGCTCGCAGCCCTGCAGGTCTCGATGCCCAAATTCTCAATCCAGGAAGTAGCGCTGTATTCCAGCCAATAGCGCTATCGAAGGGTGCCCTCTGGCGACGCGGGACCCGCGCAGCGGGTACCGCTAGCTGTGATGAAGAAGGTGAAGGCAAAGTCTCAGAGGCACAGTGCAGAGTCGGCGTTAGAACGCAGCAACAGAGTGAATGGAACAGGAATATTTGTCAAGAAATTGAGTTTTGTTATTTTGCTGGTAAAGAGAACAATCTTGATATTGAACCACTAGAAGATGGTAATGTGGAAGACAGTGAACAGATTTTCAGTACAGATAAGTTTCACAAGGAAATTTCCACGTTTATGGTAAAATCAAGTGAGAGGCCTAATTTCACTTGTGTGTGTTGTCGACGGACTTATTATAAGAATCAGACTAAGTTAGTGGATATATATGCAAAGAGTGATATGGAAAACAATAGTGAATGGAAGGATTTTGCCACATAAATGATGGTAGAAAATTGTTTTGATTTGGGAGCAGACCAACATATGTGTACTTATTGCTATAACAAATTAAACCAAAACCAGATGCCTGCTAGAACGGTTTATAATAATCTAGAATTAGATGACATTCCTTATGAATTGAAGGATTTAAATACTTATGAATCTATTTTGATTCAAAGTGTCCATCCCTTCCAGGCTATTGTACGAATGGAGCCAAAGACAGGGAAGTTGCCTCCATCAGATTTACAGAGAGGATTAAAGGGAAGGGTTGTTTATTTGCCTTTGGATTTGAAGAAAAACATTAATACAATTGGAGTAGAGAAAGTGGAAGAGGAACCTCTGGTTATCATAGTTAATGGTGTTCCGACAAAGAGTAAGAAAATCTGGCAAGATTTAGTGGATGTTAGGAAAGTTAAAAAGGCAACATTGTATTTGATAAAAAATAATAAGTACTACAAGAATGTATGTGTTGCAGAAGAGGAAGTAAGTGAAGAAGAAGCCAGCGATTTGTGTCCTGGTCAAATTGAGAAAATAGAAGCCTCTAAAAAGGAAGAAATATATGAACATTATAGTGTTCATCCTTTGCATTCCAAGGAAGCCATGGGGAATGCTATTGAGTTGTTTCAAATGAAACAAGCCAAAGGGAGTCCTATTAGTGTTTGGGAGGAAAGTTTGGAAGCTCGGTGTTTCCCTCAATTATTTCCCACAGGTCGAGGAGGACGTTATGATGAGCGACCTGTTCAAATTCCTGCTTCAGAATACCGGACTTTACGATTGTATACAGAAGATCCTAGGTTTCGACAATGCGTTCCCTATTTATTTCATCTATTGTTTGAAAGTGATCTCTCTGGATTGTCTTATGCAGTGAACCACATCTTGAAAAGTGGTATACAGCTGCGAAATATCTCGGCAAGGGACATTATGGATAAAGTCAATGTGCAAGACAGTATTTTGGATTCTCACCTGATTAATCTCATGGCTTGTCAGCGTGGTACTAATGAGTATTGGTACCGCCGTCATGGTGACTTAAAATGTATGCTGAGGAACTTAGGAACTCCCACATGGTTCCTCACTCTCAGCTGTGCTGAGTATGGCTGGGATGACTTACTTGAATTTCTACGAGAGGTAAATGGAAACAGGGCAGCAAAGTCGATTTCGGCCCCAGGAACCCCATCCTCCATTGCCTGGCCTCTTTTTATGACTTGTGTTGGTGACTGCAGGGGGACCTCAAGGCTCCCATGGTCCCTACCAGCACCTTGCCTTTCGCAGGAGCCAGCACTGTTGTGACAGACAGGGGGCTGCTGAAAGTCAGCACCTTGTCTGTCAGAGCAATGTTGTCATCTTTTTCTCTGCCAGCACATTTGTATGCAGATAAACTGATGGAAACTCTACTTTCTGCAAGCCGGAGCTCTTTAACAAATCTGGCTTGCAGAAAGCGGAGTTATGTTTGCTTTTGCCGGTGGGAGCTGTCAGCTCCCACCAAGCAAAAGCAAACGGCTATCTCTAGAGAGGGGGCACCTAGGGAGGTGGCAGGAGCCTGTCCTGGGGGTGGTGGTCCCCAGGTTCAGAACTGGGTCCACGAGGTAGTATTTGTTTTGAAGATTTCACAAGGATTTGTCCGATTGCGCCAACAATGGCAAAACAATAAATGCTCTTCCTATGGAAACTAGGTCCTAACGATATGTATATATATATATATATATATATATATATTACCTACTGACGGTTGCCAGTAGGCATTTATAGTTAGGATTTTTTTCAATGTTAAATCTCAAAATTCTATTTGGAATAACTTTAGCACCGGTTGACGAATCTGCTTGAAAATTTCCTCAAAATGGCCTTGTCGAGCTCCGGTCCTTCCCTGAAAGTTTGGGGGGGATGCGTCAAGCAGGGGCCGAGATAAAAGGGGGGTCCCAAAACGCGTTTTCCCCATGTTAATTTCCATAGGGCGGTCGACCTCACTTTTAGCCCGAACGGCTGAATGGATTTCCACCAAACTTGGCAAAATTGTAGGGACTGGTAGCCCGATGTGCCTTTGCTATGTCTCAAGATATGTGCTCCAGTGGATTTTGAGTAATTTAGGTTAAAAAAAAAAAATATATATCTAAAGGCACGCCCCGGTACGCGCACCGGGGAGCGCACTGGGCGTGCTCCGCGACTTGCGCACGGAAAGGTGATCGGTTCACGGGTGTCGGTAAACATTCAAAACAGTCCGGAGCGGCCGCCATCTTGTGTCTCGGTAGGATCGAGACACAAGAGGTGGCATAAAAAAAGGGGGAAATGACTATAAGGGGGCGGGGTAGACACCCCCTGACCCCCTAGGTTTGATGTGGGGGCTAAGATTGGGTCCCGCGGGGCATTTAAAAAAAAAAAAAAAAAAAAACGATTTGCGTGGGGGGAGCGCCCGGTACGCGCACTGGGGAGCGCACAGGGGAGCGAAGCATGGGGAAAATCCAGGGTCTTATTTATGAAGGCCTTGCGACAGTTTTGCGCCGCCGGTGCGTCACAAAAAGTGACGCACCAGCGGTGTAAAAAATGCGCCTCATTGCGCCATATTTAGAAAGTGACGCACCTAGGTAGATGCGTCACTTTTTAAACCCCTGCGTCACATTATACCTGCGTCAGGTATAATGTATGCAGAGGGGGCATTCCCCCGCAAAAAGCCTCGTAATAGTGACGCAGTGAAATCTATGAGATTTAACTGCGTCACTTTTAGGACGCTGTTGCATCAAAATCTTGCGCCTGCCTCACAGCAGGCGTAAGACTGACGCAAACCCTTTCACATGGGGCTTTCCCCATGTGAAAGGACGCATTACTGGAGTTGCGTCACTTTTGTGACACACTCCAGCAATGCGTCACTTTTGCGCTTACAGATACGTCAGAAATACTGACGTATCTGTAACTCCTTGCGACATGATTCGTCATACATTAAATATGATGCATCAGGAATGTTGTAAGGAGTGCGCACTGAAAAGTGACGCATCGCTGTTTTCACGCAGCGATGCGTCACTTTTCATAAATGAGGCCCCCAGTTTATTCACTGTGTCACCTCTACGACCCTTTCTTGCGTCAATACGTCCCTTTTGCATACATTACACCTGACGTAGGAATAATGTGGCGCAGGGGCTTACAAAGTGACGCAACTACCTAGATGTGTCACTTTGTAAATATGACTGAATAAGGTGCATTATTTACAGCACTGGTGCGTCACAAAAAGTGACGCACCGGTGGCGTTAAAGTGACGCATGGCTTCATAAATGAAACCTTCAGTCTTCAACTCCAGCAATGCATCTTTTCTTACCCTTCCACACCCCCGTTCCTTTTCAACATTTTCTTTGAATATCCACATTCCCCATATTCACTCTTCTTCTCCTTACTTTCCTTCCCAACACTCACCTTCTTTCAGTCCCCCTACTTCACTTCCTTTCTTCTCTCATACCTTTTTGTTCTTTCTTACTCATCTTCCTTTCCATTATCAATGCACTCCATTTCACTTACTCTTTTTCATTTTTTTAAGAATATAGCTCTTTGATGAGAATTGGAGGTAGTTCTGAAAAGAACTTTTTTTTCTTCTTTTTTTTAAGAACAGAAACAAAAACAGGGAATGGAAACTGCTCAACAGGAGCAAAAAAAACCCAAAAAATTAGGGCTGGGAACGGCAGTGATGGTTCTCCAATGCTCGAACCATGAGCAGGACACTTTGGTCCCCATAGGTAAGGAGTTGATTGCAGTATCTGCATCTCAGGACAGCATTGTTAAAAGCAGGTTGAATATTTGGCACGAGCTCCTGCGATTGCCCCCTCCCAGAAGTAGTTGCTCCTCCGGTGGATGTAGAGGCCCCATCACTGGGAACCTCTTGTGCCAGAGCCCTGACACTTTCCCGGGCAAAATTCTGGGGGTGCCTCCTCTCCACATGCCGGATCATTGTAAAGTTCCCAAAAGAGTATTTTTTTTTGGGGTCACCCTGTGACAGGACTTGTTTGCAGATCCTGCACTCCACTTTTGGAGCATTCACCTTTTTCTGGTTAGGTGGTATTTTAAAAAATTTCCAAATAAAATGCTCCTTCACCTTTGGCTGAGGAGGCTCTTCATTGATGAATTCAGGCTCTTCATCACTGCTGGATTCTCTGGCAGCCATGGTAAACCAAGAAAGATCCAGGAGCAAAAAACAGGTCTTTCAGTCACAAAAGTGAAAGAAGAAGTGAAGGAAATGGGTGGGGATTTCATTCTTTGTAAAAAAAACTGTTAGCAACCAATGAAAAGTGTTATTTTAAGGTCACATGACTTGACGCGCTGACGCTGCACGCACTGGAGTGCTTCCGGGGGCGCATATGCGGCGCGAACGTAGGCGCTTCCGGGGACGCACACGTGGCGCGAACTTAGGCGCATACGCGGCGCGAACGTAGGCGCTTCCGGGGCGCATACACGGCGCAAACGTAGGCGCTTCCGGGGGCGCTTATGCGGCGCGCCAAAGTGACGTCTTGATAGTTTCACGGAAATGCAAAATCATTTTTATTTCCTTATAAAAAAAAAATGCTTTTATTTGTATGGGACGAAATGTTTTGCGTTATTATTTACTTTTCATTCATATTTTTTTCACGAACGAAAGTAGCGCTCTGGGTGCGCTTTCCGGAGAGCTTACCGGAGCGCGCACCCGGAGCGCCCCAGGAAAAAATGATAAAAAAAAAAAACTTGAGTGATGTCACTGACCATGTCATGAGTGATGTAATATGTGACGTCATCAGCAGTGCATTGCAGGCGCGCAAGTTATAGTGAGTCCAACTAACTATAACGTGGGAATTTTAATGGTTTTATGTCAGTAAAATTTCCAGCTAACTATAACTGGTGTGACACCTATGTTTTTTTCAGTGAATATATATATATATATATATATATATATATATATATATATATATATATATATATATATATATATATATATATATATTACCTACTGGCGGTCGCCAGTAGGTATATATAGTTAGGATTTTTTCTCTATGGAACTTTTGAAAATTCTATGTCTAATAACTTTGGCGTTTGTGGACGGAATCGGCTGAAATTTTCAGGAAAATGGCACATTTTGTTTCTGATCAGCCCCTGAAAATGTGGGGGGGTTTCGTCAAGGGGGTCCGAGAAAAAAGGAGGGTCCCAAAACGCGTTTTTCCCATTCATTTTTCCATAGGGCCTTTGGCCTCACTTTTAGCTCGAACGGCTGAATGGATTTACACGAAACTTGGCAAAATTGTAGGGACTGTTTGCCCGATGTGCCTTTGCTGGGTCTCAATATATGTGCTCCAGTGGATTTTGAGAAATTAACATTTAAAAAAACAGATATATCTGTGACAGCGTCCTAGATAGCGCTCCAGATCGCGTACTTTTCGCGTAACGGAGCTTTGCGAAGCGAAGCGGATTGGTTCTCCGGTGTCTGTCAACATTCTCAACAGTCCGTAGCGGCCGCCATCTTGTCTCTTGGTATGATCGAGAGACAAGAGGAGGCCAAAACGAAGGGGGAAATGAAGGAAATGGGGCAAGGTAGACCCCTTCTGACCCCCTAGGATTGATGAGGGGGATATTAAAGTGCCCCGCGGGGCCAAAAAATAAATAAAAAAAATTGTTTTTTTTCGTGGGGTGCGCCCTGTTCGCGTACTGGAAAGCGGTCTGGGGAGCGTACTATAAGGAAACAAGAATGATTGACTTTTAACTTATTGTATGTTTATTGATTGTTCGTTTTGTTGTTTTTTTTGTTTATTTTTATTTACGTAGCTACATGTAGGTATCAATGTAGAGTCTATAATTTAATAAACGCCGTCTCCTTTGTAGATATCTTGCCTGTTGTTAAAGAAGTTATTGTGGTACATGGAATTCATACCATAGTCTGTCTGGAAAGCTGAAACAACATGGAGGCAGGAGATGATAAAGAAATGTTAAATATACATTGGAGATAATATAGTGGGAGAAAGGAAGTAACTATGAATAAAGTTAGTATGTAATACTAAAAAGTTGCACAGTATATTTAAAGTCTGATTTCACGTTTTTATCAATTTGCTACTAGTTTTCAATATACATATAAAAATAAATAATGTGTGAAACAATGTTTGAATTAAGAAATTAAAATTTATTTTTCAGATTGTTTTTCAAAATTTAAAAGAAAATCTAAAAAATCGTGATCATTTTTTTCTTCATTTTTCAGTAGAAAATCTACTGCATCTACACATTGCACAAGTTCATTGTTTATTGTGTCGTCGTAGAAATCCATGTCAACTTCTGTCTCAATTTTTTTTTTCTGTTTCAGTTTTCATGTTGTTTTGTTGTTCTTCCATTTTGAATTCTGAAAAATGAATTTTTTAGAAATATATCAGTACAGAAAGGGCATTGCTGGATTTCAGTACAGACAGGCAGTTTGGTTATTTAAACAGTGTTTTTTTCTTTGGGCAGTGTATGGTATCAAATTGGAAGTAGAAATATGAGAAAATTATCAAATAAACTCTTAGTCAATTCTGAATTATACTATAGAAGTCTAACTCTATCCTTATCTCAGGGCCTCGCACTCAGCCCACCAGCATGGGGCCACGCACTGGTGATGTGTCCTTTTGTTTTCCTGGAGATCTATCACAAAGAAAGGTGTCGCCTGCAATTAAGGTCCATTGGCGGGGGCCCCTCCTTGGGCCTCTCATGGATGGTGTCAGGAGGTATAGGGGAGGGAGAAGGAGACGCTCCCTCAATCGCAAGGAGACCATTCACAGACACTGTGGGGGGCCCATTGTCCAGCATTTTGGCGCTCCCTCAGTTTTAACTTTTAGACCACAATCAATTCTCACACCTATGAAGGTGTGAGAAATGCATGCGGATTAAAAGTTAAAACTGTGGGGGCGTCAAAATGATGGACAATGGGGCCCCCACAGTGTCTGTGCATGTTCTCCTTGTAAGTGGCCAGTTATGTAATTTGGAGGGGGCCTTGCGCAAGTTCCCTTTTAGCTCAGGGCCTCGCAAATCCTTGGACTGGCCCTGCCATAACTAAAACAGAGAAGTCTATTTTATTCTATAAGTATTACAGAGTGAAAGAATAAAACTGTTTGAAAATGTTTTTCTAATTAGCTTTCAGTAGAGAACATACTTCAATTTTAAAAATAATATCTTACCTTTTAAATATAATTTGAAGTTATCAGTTGATTTTTTGTTGTTCTGCACTTCACGAAGTAGTAGTCAAAATGGCTGTGTTTCTCTCTCTTTGTTTATATATGTTCAGGTACATAACCAATCAAATGTCATGATATAATAGTAGAAATTGAAAGTAATATTTTAATTGGTTATCATTTCCAACACTTCCGGTATGTTTTGTGAAGTAATTTACCTCAGGGATTTTAGAGAGTTCTACATGCTAAATGGCTAAATGGTATTCCAACTAAATTTGTGAAAATGGTAGGAATTGGTATGTAGTATGAGCTACTGTTTAATTGGTGAAAGTGTCTCCAGTGGTTTTTCTGTAAATTACTTTCCCACCTTTTTTGAGCGAGTGCTTGTCAGTGCGTTTCCCAGTATGCGAACTTGCAGTGTTACGGGAGTCCTCCATTTTGTGTTTCGGTAGAATTGAGATACAAGATGGAGGGTAAATAATGTTCAGAATGGGTAGATTGGGGTATTTTAGCCGGTTAGCTGCAGGTACGCAAACTGGGTAGCGTACCGGGAAGCGAATATAGGCGAAATTAAGTGAAAAAAAAGGTTCATTCGAAATTTTAAAAGAGTACACTAAGTTAAGGTAGCTCTGAAAAGAGCTTTTGGGTTTTGTGTATGTTCTAGAAAGTTATAAGTAGGAACCAATACACATTCTTAAATTTAGTATGAAAACTCTGTTTCCCTCATCTGAGAAATGCACGCCATCTCCTCTGTAGATATCTTGCATGTAGTAATGCAAGTTATTGTTGTAGATGCAGCCCATTCCATGGTCCCTCATGTAAGCTGAAACAGACTTATTTACATGCTTCCTCGTTTTCTCAATTTGTGGACAAAATTGATTGGACCACCTCCATTTTTGTCTTTGGCATATATTAGAATATACCAAGGCAGTTTGAGGAAAAAGTGTCATCAATTGCTCAAAGGTGTCCTTTAAAAGCATTTCCAGACCTACCCCAGTCAAAGTGCCCAAATCGTTTCCTCCACAGTGCACTATTATGAGGTCAGGGGTTGGCAAATGTAAAAAGGTTTTCACCAATGGTATCAATTGGTGACATTTCAATCCTCTTCGACCAATCCATTTGATTTCCACATTTTGTAAATTGAGGTTGTGTAAATTTTTGTTATCAGCATACCTGTGAGCCCAGTGGATGTAGCTATGTCCCAGAATCCAGACTGAAAACATGGCTAGAGGAGTTTTTGCTGCAGTCAGATGAAGTGTGGGAATGAAATGGCAGTTGAAATAGTGATGTTTGTAATGTAAAAAACTGTGGAGTTTAAGTGCAAATGATTCATTAGCAGTGATTGGTGTATTTTCATTGCTGAAAACAGAAAGTTAGGGTGTATGGATGTGTTCTTTGAAAGATGTATTTTGAATGGTTATTAAAAAATGTTGTTATGAAAGATTGCAGTGGATTAGCAGGTGTACTGAGAGTTCAGAGTTCATTTGAAACATTGTTGTGTGAACTTGTGGCCATGATAGGTCAGGCAGGCGGTAGTTGCTATGGAAAAGAGGTAGAAAGGGCAGAGGGGGGAAGGGTGTTGATTTGAAAAAAGTGAGGGAAGAGTTTTTATTGGCTGACATGAGAGATATGTGTGTTGAATATCAGCGTTTCGGTGCCTTTGGTGGTTCCAGCCTCTGGAGTGCATACCTTTAATTCTGGAACAGAATAATTGGTGTGTTTCTAAGACTGTTTTCAATTTCAAAAAGAATTTGTAAAGGTGAGTTATCGTTTATATATTTTAGTTAAAGAGTAGTATGCTTTTTTGCGTAAATAAGAAAGTCAGCTGTGTATTTAAAATGATGTTTTGCGTCAAGTTTTTGCATTCTGCTTTCAAAGGCGATTTTGCATTTTTCATTTATAGGTGTATTATTGTTTTACATAAAAGGTTTGAAATCAAATGCATGCACACTTAGGGCCCCATGTAGGTGGTCGTTTAGGCCATTTACCGACCGGTTACGGCCGATTTCGGTCGTTTCCGACCTGTAAATGGCGAAAAGGTATGTAGGCGCCTAAATCCAGGGTCACATGTAGGTAAATTTACATTTACAGAATCGGAGAAATTGTTTTTGATGGTAAAATGATGTGACTCCTGCAATGCGTCGCTTTTGCGGAACAGATATATGATGTAATTGTGTTGTTAATGTTACGGTGTACATGTAAAAAATGATGCATAAGTGTTGCACGGGCATTGTAGATACTCTCCTATGTGTGCTTAGCAATTTCAAGTCACTTCCCCCGGGTTCAAGGGCCTTGTAAATACGTCCCCATGTGTGTCTGGTCATTTGAAGTCATTTTCCTTGTAGTGTAAGGCCCTTGTAAATACGCCCCCATGTGTGCCTGGCAAATTTTCATTTTGATTGTTTGTTACATAGCCATGTTAAAAGTTATTGAAAAAAAAGGTGCAAGTTCCTTAAAAAAACGTTTTCATGTGTCTTAGGGCATTTTAAGTCTGTTCCCCATGAATGTAGGGGCTAGATGTAGGTGGCTGAAATTGGGCCGTTACCGACCGGTAAATGGGCATTGACATGTAGGGGCCCTTAAATGTAGCGTTTTCGGTAATTTTACCGAATCGGTAATTTTACCGATTCGGTAATTTTACCGAATCGGTAATTTTACAGATTCGGTAATTTTACCGAAAATGCAAGATTGAAATGTGGGTAGCCAATTTTCCATTGGCACATGGCTTTCAGAATCGGTATTTTACCATGGAATACAAATCCATGGTAAAATACCGATTCCTGTGTACATGTACACATATGCCATGTGACAGACAGACGTGTCCTTAGGGCATGTCTGTGTGCCACATTGCACACATGCCCGTTTTGGGGGTGCTAGATGGTGTCAAAGTGATACCCCCTGCACCCTTGACAAATTCGGTATTTACCGATTCGGTAAATACCGAATCGGTATTTGAATTGAATCCTATGGGCTTCAAGGCCCATAGGATTCAATAGCAAATACCGATTCGGTATTTACCGAATCGGTAAATACCGAACTTTTAAGGAATCGGTAAAAAACATTTTCATGTGTATTAGGGCATTTTAAGTCTGTTCCCCATGAATGTAGGTGTATTATTGTTTTACATAAAAGGTTTAAAAACTTTGTTTGAAATCAAATGCATGCACACTTAGGGCCCGATGTAGGTGGTCGTTTTAGGCCATTTACCGACCGGTTACGGCCGATTTCGGCCGTTTCCGACCGGTAAATGGCCAATCGGTATGTAGGGGCCTAAATCCAAGGCCACATGTAGGTAAATCTACATTTACAGAATCGGAAAAATTATTGGTTCGGTAAAATACCGAATCGGTAATTTTACCGATTCTGTAAATTTGCTATGTAGGGGGGACTCTTCTGAGTCCCAAAGGCCTTAACGAGTCGGTATTTTAGCATGAAATCAAACTTCATGGTAAATTACCGATTCCGGTGTGCATGCACATGTGTGCATGCACACTTATGTCATGTGAAAGGCAGACCTGCCCTTAGGGCTGGGATGCCTGCCAAATGGCACCTGTGCCTGTTTTGAGGGTACCAGAGGGTGTCAAAGTGATACCCCCTGCACCCTTGTGAATACTTTTTTTTTTTATAGCATTGTCGAATCTAGTTCTTACTGTTATTGATTTACTGTTTGGTAATAGTGGTTAATAACATTTTTTATTATATTTCACCACAGATTCAACTGCAGATTATTTGGGAATTAGACAATGCCGTCTAAGGATAGAATTCGAAAGGCTACAAAACGTCAAAGACAGCAGTTACCTAAAATTTTGCAGCAGTCCTCTACATTAATATTAACTCAACGGACGAAGAGAACACCGGGTAAGAGAACGAAATCATTCCTTAAAAACATTTGTAGAAACAAAAGTATAACTACAG
Source organism: Lissotriton vulgaris (assembly GCF_964263255.1). Taxonomy (NCBI): domain Eukaryota; kingdom Metazoa; phylum Chordata; class Amphibia; order Caudata; family Salamandridae; genus Lissotriton; species Lissotriton vulgaris. The sequence goes on from NW_028246383.1 coordinate 34,820, forward strand.
AACAAGTTTTAGTCCAGAAAAAGAGAGCCAATTTAAATGGAAAGGAAAGGCCTGTGAAAAAAGTTTGTGCTAGAGCAGGAGATAACTCTGTGCATGGCAGTAGAAAGGCAAATATTTTCAGGGACATTCGTAAGCAAATGTTCCGTAACAGGGCAATTGTCAATTTGGTAAAACAATTTAAAAAAGGTCAACAGAAAGTGTCATTTTATAAGAAAAAGAAAAATTTAGAGAAAATTATTGATCAGGCTTTCGAAATCAAGCGAAAGTTATTTATTTTGGTAATTAATAGAATTAGGAAACTAAACAAGGTAATCTATGTTTTCAAATCTAATAGTAGATGGAAGAGAGACATTAATCGGAGTAATTTTTGTGAAGTTTTCTTAGGAGAATGGATGCATAGTTCAAATAGTGAGGCATTTTTTAATGAGGAGAGTTATTTTCAGGACAATGTTTTGGTGCATGCAGTTGACAGCAGTGGTCGAGCATATGAGGTAAAAGATGGTCATCTGGTTGAAAAAGAAATACTTGTGTCTGCAGATGCAGAAGAGGCGCTAAGTGATGAGGTTTTAGGGAGACGTCCTAAGGGACCAGTGTACACCTGGAAGTGTAGTTCTATTTGCAGTGTGCGACAGGATTCTATCAATTTCCTTTGTGATTTTATACGGACATTTCATAAGAAAAGTGTAAAGCAAAAAATAAAGTTGTTGCAAGAATTAGATCCTTGCAGAGTGAGACAAGTGACAGGTTTGCGTGGTCATTCACTGGCTTGTCTTTCTAGGAGAGTATGCCAGAGTGTATTTCATCATTTCAGGATGCTTGCAGTGCATCATAATAAAGTGAGGAAATTAGTTAGAATGTTGTATTATGCTAAGAGTCCAGCAATTATGCTTAAAAAATTAAGCAAAGCTCTTTTGCATGGTTCTGAAGTAGATGTGAAGAATATTTGTCAAGTCAAAGTCAAAGTCAAAAAGTTTTATTTGCTTTGGTACTCAGCTGAGGACCACAAATTTAAAAACAGTTTACAAAATATATGCATATTCAATACAATTTTAAAAAGGATTTTAAAAATTTGTAGAAATTATAGCAAACCCATTCGTCAGTCGGTCGTTTACATAATGCTAGTAAATTATTTACTGTTGTAATATTGCATTTCTGGTATATCGGCTTAAGATATCTTGCGCGTGCTTTAACTACAGTTGCATGAGGACAAACAAATAAAATATGCACAATATCTTGATCACCGCCAAAACAGAGTTTACAGATAGGGGAATCTCCCGGTGACCATTTAGATGTGACAGTGGAGACTGGAAGAATGCCTAGGCGCAACATAGTTATGGACCTTCTTGCTCCATGTGTTAGGGAAAGCCCTAGATATGGCCATAATTGCTTATATTCCAACGACTCTATGTAAGTTTTATACGTGGATAACTTACTACAATGCATAAGGTCAAGATCATAACTTAGTCTTGGAATAGAGCATTTCAAGAAAAGTTTTAACTGGGGTTTTGTCCATGATGACAGAATATCTTCAGTCAGGTTCGCTATTTTAAATGCTTCAGACATGTTCTTAGAGAAGTTCAGTTGCCGAGAATCTGTTTTAAATATCTCAGTCTTTAACAAAAATCTTAGCGTTCCTGCCTTAGCGTGCAAAATGTTGTACGCCCATCGAATAACGTTTGCCATAGCTGTTGCATATGAGCTTGTCAAAGCAAATTCCAATCTCAGAGCCTGTACAGGTGTTGATGTAGAGACCTTTAGTAATCTTTTCAAGATCTTTCCTTCAGTGATGTCCATAAAGGACCATTGTTTTGTAGGTAAATGCTCAGTTGCATAAGACAGGACCGAGGGTATTTTTACTTTATACACCTTGAGTAGTGAGGAGAAATGCCTACTTCCTGTGGCAGTATACATTCTAGAGAGTGCCCCGGCATGGATTTCAGATTTTTTCTTTAAATTGTTTATGTGTTTAAAATTTTGTAAGTTCTTAGTGAAGATCCTGTCAAGGTAAGTATACTCATCTACTTCCTCTACTCTTATCCCGTCAAGGTTCCAGTGATATTTTAGCGCTTTTTTTCCAGCCAGAAAACGCCACTACTTTTGTTTTTGTTAGATTAGGGATTAGAAAATGTTCCTTCGAATAAATATTTAAAGAATCCAGTAAATTTTGGAGACCAAAAGGAGTGAGGTCTAACATAACTATGTCGTCTGCATAGAGTAGCGCGTGTATGCTCTGGAGAGCAATCTTTGGTGGCAGGCTCGAGCATTTTTGTAAATATAATGGTAGGTCGCTCAGATATAGTGAAAAAAGAATTGGTGCAAGAAGACATCCTTTTTTAAGACCATTCGACGTATTAATTGATTTCGTCAGACCTTTTTCACTTCCCATTTGTACCTGGGACCAGGTATTCGTATGTAATTGGATTATGATTTGCAACAAATTTTCAGAAATCCCCAGTCTTCTCAGTTTTTTCCATAGCGTTGGTCTATCTACGCGATCAAACGCTGTGGAATAATCTATAAAGGCAGCATACACTGGTTGTGATTTCCTCCCAACGTATTTATCAAGGATAGTCTGAAGTACTGAGATGTTATCTGTTACTGAGTGATTAGGACGAAAGCCAGCTTGAAACTTCGGTATTATTCCATTCGAGAAGCACCAGGCTTTTAATCTGTCCAGTACCTCTGCTGCGAATATTTTACCTGTCGCGTCCATTAATGCGATCTGGCGATAATTACTAGCAACATTTCGATTCCCTTTTTTGTATATAGGGATTATTGTACTTCCTTGCCACGATTTAGGTATTCTCCTGGTACAAAAGATAAGGTTAAAAAGTGGTGTTAACATCAGACTCCATTCCTTAGGGTTTGACTGCAGAACTTTAATCGGTATCAGGTCAGGGCCTGACGCTGAAGTGTTCCTGGCATTTCTGATATGAATTTCAATAGAATGTGCTGTACTTTTTTCTATTGGCATTAAGTTGCTTTCCAGACAAGTTTCAGCAGCATTGCTGTCAGTCACAGTTGGGTTCGCTTTATAAAGATCAGTTAAATAGTCTTTCCATTCTTGGGGTGGTACTGGTATGGCAGATAGTTTCTTTTTACTTCCAGTTATTTTGGCTATCAGAGACCAGTATTTTCTTTGATTGTACTGTTTCGCCGCCTCTTGAATGTCCACCCAATTTTTGTCTTGTTGCATTCTTTTTTTGCTTATTTTCTCCCTTCTGAGTTGATTTTTCAACTTGTTTATCTCTTGCTGTATAACAGGTGAGTAATCTAAAAATTGCCCTCGTATAAGTTTATTTAATTTCCTCCTGTGTATATTTTCATTAGAGTTCTTATAGACTTTGTTTTTGCGTGGTTTCTCCCCATTAAGAAGAAGTCTTTTAAGGATTGTCATAATACATTCGAAGTTTATTATTTGATCTTCAGAGTGTATTTTAGTTAGAATGTTATTTTGTAGAATCTTTCCATTTATATAGTCTAGTGTCCCTGAGTTCCAAAAGATTTGTCTCTGCTTATTATCAATTTCAATTTTCCCCTTAAGGTACATAATTGGGTTAGACGGAGCTGCTTTTAGCGACCAACCAGTGTTTAGGCATAAGAGCGCATGGTCACTTTCTTCTGTAAAATTTACTTTCAGGCAATGGAATGTGTCCGATATCTCTATGCTACATATTAGGTAGTCGATGATAGAAGAGGATCCATTTCCCCGCCTTGTGTAAGATGCTGGTCTGTCACCTTCTACGTTGCCATTCAAGATTAAACCGTTTATATTTGGGAGTGAAGCTAATAACATTTTCCCTCTTTTATCGGCAACTTTTCCTTTCGGGAATATTGGAATAGGTAAATCAATTAACTCATCTTCGTATATTTTTGCCCATTTGCCAATTTCAGTATTGGAGAGTTTCCCGTTCACATCACCCACGATTAAGTACGGAGTATTTGCTCGTTCTTCGATTATTTTGGATATTAGATCTATGGTTTCTATAAAAGATGCATCTTGTGATGTGCCTGGAGGATTGTACGTATTGAAAAACAAGAGGGCTTTTTTTTGATCAGAAGTATTAGTTTTTATTATGATCTTGATACATTGAAAGTTGTCAGATTTGGAGTGGATTATTTCTTGAGACCATAGATGTTCCTCGCTTAAAAGAATAGCCAAACCTCCCTTGGCATGACCTCTGCTAGTTGTTATAGCTGGGATATCGTAAACATAGTAACCCTTCTGTTTGAATGAATTTGTTGCCCATGTTTCCTGTATGGCTAGAATGTCAGGGTTATCTTTTAGCGCTATAGTCATTTTGTTGGGTAGCTTTCCGGCCATATTCCACGAGGTAATCTTTAAGCTACTGTTAAACAGTGCATTGCAATCGTTGTATTTGTTTGTTGCTGTTTAGGGCCTCTGATATCCAGGCCCAAGATTCTGTTGTTTTTCTGGCCTCTTTTGCTTCAAGATTTTGGGTCCATACATTTCTTTGACCATTGTTTACCTGAATTTTCAGAATATCCTTCCTAGAGCTAATTCGCTCCAGTTCAACATGATCAGTGATGTTTGTAGACCAATTATTTGTGTGGGTGTTGGTAATAATATTTTGAGGACCAGTTGATTTGAATATGGAGTTTTTTGATGGAAATATTTCGATGACATCGTATCCATATTTATGCAATGTTTCTTTTTCTCTTACAATGATCCTGGGAACAACAGTTGACCAGAAGGCTACTTTCGCGATTTTTTGATTTTCTTTTTCAGGAAATGTGACTAAATCTATTTCTTTACTAGTGATGGATTGTAGCGTATGAATTTGTTGCAACAAATTGATTATCCTTTCTCGATTTAACGATAGATCATCAGTAGGAAAGAGTTCTTCAAATTGTAGATATTTCGTCAATGGTTGATCGTCACCGTGGGGTTACAACTTGTTAGTTCTGCTTTCTCTATTTGTTTGATCAATGCTGTTTCTAAGGGGTACAAATTCAGGTGCTTTATGATTCAGATGCTTTGTGGGCAATATGTTTATGATTTCATTTTCTTCCTCTACCATAGATTGTTTAGTTGTTACCTTTTCCAGAGATCCTTCCTCATTATTCTGCTCAGTGTTTGCGTTTTCAAATCTGATCTTTTTGTTTTTCTTTTTATGAATTCTTCTTAGTGGCCTCCTATTGCTCATTTTTCTTTTTGATCTTTTGTTATTTATCTTTTGATAAGATTTTTCATTTCCAGTCTCATCTGATACAGATACTAAGGTAGTTATTTCGTTCCCTTCAACGGTATCTTTTATCATTTTGGTATTCTTAGTCGAGAAGATTGGATACTCTTTGGTTGTCAATGAAGGTTCCTCTCTAAACAGTTTCTTCAGAGAGTATATTTGGTCCCCGTTGAAGTTTTTCTGGGTCGTAGTGTTAGCTAGATGTATAGATTTTTGCTCGGTGGTTTGAGTACTGTTATCACATTTATCTTGAGATTCCGGAGTTGGAGTTTTTGTAGAAAGGAGCAATTCAGAGAGATCTTTTCTATCCTCTTGAGTCTGTATACTTTGCGTTATTTCAATATGTTCTTTTTTCCTCTTTTCTTCTACCAGAAATTTCAGAATGCCAATTTGAACATCCAAAGTTTGATCTGAATTTTCTAAGATGTTACCTAAAAAGGAAAGGACAGATTCAAGTATTTCCTGTAAAATATGTAGAGATTTTGAGACAGGTGTCACCATGTTAGTAGAGTTCATGTTATTTGGCAGAAATGTATCCATTGATATATCCATATCTATTTTGTGATCAAATATTTGATTGTGAGATTCAGTTTGCGGATCAACTGAGTTAAGTAATATCTCAGAAATGTTTTCTATCGGTTTGTTACCGTTTGGATTAAGATCCTCGGTGTCAAAAGAGTGATTTATTTGTTTTACCGGTGTGATGGTAGTTAATTTTGAGGAGTCAAATATCGATGTTTGAGACTCCTGTGTTGGACAGAATGTTTGAGGTTTAGATTGGGAACCTTGGTCACATGAGATTGAGGTAGTGTGTGCATCCGTTGTAGGCAATTCAGATGCCTCTTGAGGTGGGTTTACTTCAAACATTATAGGCGGATCACAATCAGGTAGACAGGATTGGTTTTTGGGAGTAGCTAAGAAATAATTACTAATGGCTGGCGTGCCTATTAACCGGCCTTGTTTTACTGCTTTTATGGAACTTTGCCTTACTGCTTCCTCTGTACCCATTCTCTTCATGAAGATGGTACGCGATCTTAGTTTTTTATATGCCATATATAATTGTCACGGTAAATACAGTATATTGTGAAAAGTTACCGTGTTATTATCAGATGTTTTGTTTATCGGCGTCGGTGGTCAGCGACAAGTACTTTACTAAGAAGAAGAAACTTTTCCACGTTTTCGCAGATTTCTCTTAATGACGAATATCCAACGTTTTAAACCGTATATTGGTTTCACAGCGGTGAATAAGAAGATGAAAAAAGGAGATGAAAAAAGGGGGGTGGCCCGTCCCGTCCTTGTGCGTCCTTGGACGGCCTTAGACGGCCCGCCCTTTGCCCGGGCTTCGCCCGGCGCCCTCCCGCGCGCTCCCGCGCAGCGGGACTCTGTACTTGATGATATGCTATCAAGGGAGGAAGAGGAGGAGCCTGCAGGGAGAGCGTCCCAGCTGCTGATGATTGGGAGTTGTGGGCGCTCCTGGGACTTTGAGTCCTGCGCCCACAACACGCTCGCAGCCCTGCAGGTCTCGATGCCCAAATTCTCAATCCAGGAAGTAGCGCTGTATTCCAGCCAATAGCGCTATCGAAGGGTGCCCTCTGGCGACGCGGGACCCGCGCAGCGGGTACCGCTAGCTGTGATGAAGAAGGTGAAGGCAAAGTCTCAGAGGCACAGTGCAGAGTCGGCGTTAGAACGCAGCAACAGAGTGAATGGAACAGGAATCCACTGACACAGGTGAGAGGGCGGGTTATACCGCGTTTGGTCAGCCAGAGGAGGAGCCTGCAGGGAGAGCGTCCCAGCTGCTGATGATTGGGAGTTGTGGGCGCTCCTGGGACTTTGAGTCCTGCGCCCACAACACGCTCGCAGCCCTGCAGGTCTCGATGCCCAAATTCTAAATCCAGGAAGTAGCGCTGTATTCCAGCCAATAGCGCTATCGAAGGGTGCCCTCTGGCGACGCGGGACCCGCGCAGCGGGTACCGCTAGCTGTGATGAAGAAGGTGAAGGCAAAGTCTCAGAGGCACAGTGCAGAGTCGGCGTTAGAACGCAGCAACAGAGTGAATGGAACAGGAATATTTGTCAAGAAATTGAGTTTTGTTATTTTGCTGGTAAAGAGAACAATCTTGATATTGAACCACTAGAAGATGGTAATGTGGAAGACAGTGAACAGATTTTCAGTACAGATAAGTTTCACAAGGAAATTTCCACGTTTATGGTAAAATCAAGTGAGAGGCCTAATTTCACTTGTGTGTGTTGTCGACGGACTTATTATAAGAATCAGACTAAGTTAGTGGATATATATGCAAAGAGTGATATGGAAAACAATAGTGAATGGAAGGATTTTGCCACATAAATGATGGTAGAAAATTGTTTTGATTTGGGAGCAGACCAACATATGTGTACTTATTGCTATAACAAATTAAACCAAAACCAGATGCCTGCTAGAACGGTTTATAATAATCTAGAATTAGATGACATTCCTTATGAATTGAAGGATTTAAATACTTATGAATCTATTTTGATTCAAAGTGTCCATCCCTTCCAGGCTATTGTACGAATGGAGCCAAAGACAGGGAAGTTGCCTCCATCAGATTTACAGAGAGGATTAAAGGGAAGGGTTGTTTATTTGCCTTTGGATTTGAAGAAAAACATTAATACAATTGGAGTAGAGAAAGTGGAAGAGGAACCTCTGGTTATCATAGTTAATGGTGTTCCGACAAAGAGTAAGAACATCTGGCAAGATTTAGTGGATGTTAGGAAAGTTAAAAAGGCAACATTGTATTTGATAAAAAATAATAAGTACTACAAGAATGTATGTGTTGCAGAAGAGGAAGTAAGTGAAGAAGAAGCCAGCGATTTGTGTCCTGGTCAAATTGAGAAAATAGAAGCCTCTAAAAAGGAAGAAATATATGAACATTATAGTGTTCATCCTTTGCATTCCAAGGAAGTCATGGGGAATGCTATTGAGTTGTTTCAAATGAAACAAGCCAAAGGGAGTCCTATTAGTGTTTGGGAGGAAAGTTTGGAAGCTCGGTGTTTCCCTCAATTATTTCCCACAGGTCGAGGAGGACGTTATGATGAGCGACCTGTTCAAATTCCTGCTTCAGAATACCGGACTTTACGATTGTATACAGAAGATCCTAGGTTTCGACAATGCATTCCCTATTTATTTCATCTATTGTTTGAAAGTGATCTCTCTGGATTGTCTTATGCAGTGAACCACATCTTGAAAAGTGGTATACAGCTGCGAAATATCTCGGCAAGGGACATTATGGATAAAGTCAATGTGCAAGACAGTATTTTGGATTCTCACCTGATTAATCTCATGGCTTGTCAGCGTGGTACTAATGAGTATTGGTACCGCCGTCATGGTGACTTAAAATGTATGCTGAGGAACTTAGGAACTCCCACATGGTTCCTCACTCTCAGCTGTGCTGAGTATGGCTGGGATGACTTACTTGAATTTCTACGAGAGGTAAATGGAAACATTGAAAATATTGAATTTAAGACACCCGGAGAACTGTGCTCTTTGGATCCTGTGAATGTTTGCAGGTACTTCAATCATAGATTTGAAGCTATGATGTCTTTCATCACGAACAAGAAAAATCCACCTCTTGGAGAGGTGTTGGATTTCTTTTGGAGAAAGGAGTATCAAGCAAGAGGTGCTCCTCATATACATATGCTACTATGGATCAAAGATGCACCCAAATTTAGAACAGATCCGGATGACTTAGTGATGAGTTTCATAGAACAGTATGCTACATGTGCTGTTCCAAAGACAAATGACGACAAAAGTCTAAGAGAACAAGTTTTACGGTTTCAAAGTCATCGTTGTGGAAAGTACTGTCGTCGTAAAATAGAGCATATGGGAGCAACAATTATTTTGTCAGAGAATTTGAAATCTAAATTGGATTCATTAGAGAAGACTATATCTAAAACTGCGGCTTTTGAAAAGACTTTGAATGTGTGCTTAAATTGCCGAATCATTTTGAGAAGGAATTTACATGTTGAAAGAGGTCTGGTAAATGGATCAATGGGTAATGTTGTTGATTTTGAGAAATACAGAAATAGAGATGGAATTGAATTTTTAAAAATTAAATTTGATGGCATTGAGGAAGTACAGGTAATTGGTCGTTGCTCTGCTAGGTTTTTGCTTGTTAAAGACTTATATGTTCGCCGTAAGCAGTTTCCTGTTTGCTTGGCATATGCGGTGACAATTCACAAATCGCAAGGTTTAAGTGTAGACACTGCTTTAGTGAATATTGGCAGTTCTGTATTCAAAGAGGGTATGGCTTATGTAGCGTTGTCACGAGTCAAAACTTTATCGGGTTTGTACTTGATTGACTGTGATGTCACAAACATTTGTGCAGATCTAGATTGTGTTAAGGAATACAATAGGTTAAGAAGAGAGTATGCGCCACATTTGCCTCAATATCCTTTGATTGAGAAATGTGTGGTAGGCCGGAAACGAATAAATATCAGTAATAGTAGGGAGGTTGTAGCAAAAAGAGCAAAAGTCGATGAACCCAAAAGTGGAAGCAGGAATAAAATGAATTCTGTTGAAAATGTTGTTGGTTTTAAATTTGAAAATAGTTCTGGTGTCAACTGCTATGCTAATGTAGTTGTTAATGTTCTCTTTTCACTAGAGACTTTCAAAGAACAGATTGTGATCAATTCGGAACAAAGTTTATGCTGTTTGTTGAATTCTGTGTTAGAAAAATGTAGTGCTGATAAAACGAGAGTAGAAAGTGTGTCTGAAATTCGTTTTCTGTTAGACGAATGTTCCGGTCAAACAGAATTCTCTGAAAATATTCAGCAGGATTGTCAGGAGTTTTTAATGTATATGCTTGATGTATTGCAAGATGAGGGTGTAGATGTAGATTATCTATTTGGCCTTTCTTATCAATGGCAGCATGACTGCGAGAACTGTAGGCTATCAAGTACTACTAGTGTAGACTCAGAAAGATTTATATATTTAACTTTGCCTGACAGTAAATCAGTATCCTTCAATAAGCTAGTAAATGCAGCCGATCAAAACATGGAGTACAGCCAATGTAAGTCTGGAATGCTGTCCACGTTAATTTTACGAAGTTATGGCCAGTATGTCATTTTAATGTTCCAACGATGTAGGCCTAATGGAACTAAATTGACAACTTTAATTAATAATTTTGTGGCTTCGCAGTTGTCAATATCAGGAAGGACTTTTAAAACTACTGCAATTATATATCATAACGGTCCATCAACTAATTCAGGACATTACACAGCTTATTTAAAATCTGGAAACGGATGGTCATTCTGCAATGATTCTGTTTTAACTTTTAAAAAAAGATTGCCTTTCCACCTTCAAAATTCTTACCTGGTGTTCTTACAACCAAAATTTTAGGAAAGGAAGCTTGGGATTTGTTTAGAGGAATTTATAGAGGTTCCAATGGCTCCTACTATATATGGCCTTGTGGATAATTGTAGTACAGAGCGAAAACTATTTGTTTTTATAAGCAAAGTCAAGCAGCAGATCAAAAAAAGGAGTAGAGGAAATGTAAGTCTGCAATGCTGTCCACATTATTTTTGAAAACTTATGGATGAAATGTCATTTTACAATTTCAACTACATAAACTAGAAGAAAATAAGTTGTCCAGTCTAATTAAAAATGTTTTTGCTACACAGTCATCGATTTCAGGAAGAACATTTCCATTGCAGTTATTACATAATATGCTGGTCCTTTGACAATATCTGGATATTACACAGCTTATTTAAAATTTTAAAAATGGCTATTCTTTCATCAAACATTACTAATTGAGTATGAAGCAATGTTGCCTTTTAACTTGATTTTTGAAGTCAGAATTTAGGGTAGGTAATTGGACTACAATGATTCTAGGTGTTGCTGTAACTTAGTGTGCTGTTTCAAATTGCTTTGTATGTCTCAGTTTTCTTAAAACAATTGAGTTTATCTTTCAGAAAGTGGCGGGCAGAAAATAGTAACAGCACAACTGAGTATAAGCTGTTCATAGGATATCCTTTGACGTCATAGAAAGTAAGTTACTTTGGAGAAGTTCCTATTTCTGCTTATTTATATTATTTGGTTTTTTTAAACACAATCATTTTGATTGTGTTTTTTTTCCCCCGCTGTTATATGATGAATACCTTCAACTCACTGTTTTCAGTGAAATTTGATTTTTTCTGATAACAGCAAAAATAAACCATTAAATATGTTTAATTAATTTTCTACTTTGAATTGTGATTTTGTAATATGTATATGGATTGGTGTGGCTCACTGATTAGAGGCGGTAGACCTAGAAGCAGAGGTCGGCCTGGGACCAGGGTTCAATTCCTGACGTGGCAGGATCTTGGGCCTTGGTCAGCGGACTCGATAATTTTTGCTTCGGTGCCTACTCCAACCATGGGTCCCACTCAGCAACTTTGGGTAATAGCTTGCTTAATCTCAACTAACAGCCCCATCAGCGCCGGGGATGCCTGGCATCACCTTGGGGATGCTCAGGAGGGTTTATCTCACAGGGAAAGCCCGGATGGGTTCCCCAGTAAAATACAGCGCCGGGACGCTTCTTTACTGGGTCAGCTGTACGCTTTACTAGTATACCACATTTAACATTTAACATTCATTTTGTCTTATGCTCACTCTTTTTTTACCATCTTGTATTAATTTAAATTTTTTTGTTCTTTCTTACACAGATAAAAAGTATGAAAATGACAATACAGTACGGTAATGACAATTATAAGGTAAGCGTTTAGTACTTTTTACGTTACATGTCTATCAGATTTAACTTTTATTAGTTCCTCTGCTTCTTTTTTTTAACCCTTAGTTTCCTGTCTTTGCTACTTCTTTCATTTCTTTTTCTATTACTTATTTATACTACTCTTTTCACTTCTTTTATCAGTCCCTCTTTCTACAGTAACTGTGTGTTACTCACTCTATTTTTCTTTCTTTTCACATTACTCTCTGTTTATTAATTCGTCTTTTTTAAAAAAATATTTTTTTTACTTCGCTCCCGGTTCGCGTACTCGAACGCTAACCGGGAAGCGTATCAATAGAAATAGAGGATGCTAGAGTGCTAAACATTCTAGCAATTTTTTTTGAAAAGGGAAGGTAGTTCTGAAAAGAACTTTTTTGTATTATTTTTGATGTTTTATATTTTTTTTGAATTTTTTTTGAGGAAGGAGAAACAAAAATGATTTACTTCAAAGGGCTCAACAGGAGCAACAAGAAAAAAAAAATTACTTTCTAGGACGTTTTGGACATTGATGATTTTCAAATGATCTATTTATTAAAGTAATACTCATTTCTCCGCATGAAATTAATTTTCCACACTGTAAACAAGTCAATCTCATGTGCACAAAGTTCTTTTGCAGATTTGGAACCGTTTCCCTTGCCTCTGACTCACTTATTGTAAAGTCATTGGTGGATGTTTTTGCCGGTCGGGGGTTTTCCACCAAATCTCGAAATTGCGCTTTGGAATAATTAAGAGGGTGCCAAGTCTCCATATGCCGATGCATGGTATGATTACCATAGCTATATTTTTTTTCGGTCCCTCTCGAGAGTGTTTTTTTGCAGATGAGGCAGGTAACGTACCTAGCATTAACTTTCTTTTCATGAGAAGGAAAAGAAAAAAATTGCCAGATAAAATTCACTTTCACACGGGACGTTCTTGGCATTTCTTTCAGAAAGCCACTTGTCCCTTGCTCCTGTTCCTCGTCTTCCTCTTCTTCTTCTTCCTGGTCGAAGATGACCTGGCTAGTCGGTCCTCTCTTCTTTGGTGGTGGTGGAGGTGGTGGAGATCCACCAGCTGCAGCTAATAGAAATGCCATGTCTTAGCAAACAAAAACAGGTCTTTCTCTCATAAAAATGAAAGTCGGAGTGAGGAAAAAAGGTGGGACTTTCATCATTTGAGAAAACAAAATGTTCTAAACCAATGAAAAGTGTTTGTTAAACGTCATATGATCAAGCGTTCCATCATTAGGAAACTAAAAGTAAAATCAACCAATGAAAAGTTTTATTAACTAGTCACATGACCTGTTATGCTTACGTTCCGCGTTCCGCACAGCGCCTTGGATCGATTCCGGGGCTTTACGTTTCGCGCCTTTGTTCGCGTTCCAGAACGCTTCCGGGTGCGCTAACGCAGCACGTCATAAGGGGCATTACGTAGTAACGCGATATGTTGCGTTTACGGGACACGTCACGATGTGCATTTCTAAGTCGGTATTTGCACTAACGGAACGTTTACCGATTCGCGGACCGGCAACGAAACAAGAAAAAATAATTTAAACTATAATATAAATTGAATTAAAAAAATATAATACAAATATATATAAAAAATATTTGTGAATTAGAATAAAAATATTTGTTACAGCTACAGATATTTGCTATTAAAAAAACATTGAAATTCACTGAAAAAACCATAGGTTTTAGGCCATATATAGTTGATGAGATGTCATCAGTGATGTCATCAGTGATGTCACTGACCATGTCATTAATGATGTAATATGTGACATCATCAGCAGTGGATTGCGGGTGCGCGATATATAGTTATTGCATCTAACTATATATGCGAATTTCTATGGTTTTGTGCGAGTAAATTAAGGTTTTGTAAATGCTAACCCCTAACTATATATGGCCTAAAACCTATGGTTTTTTCAGTGAATATATATATATATATATTCACTGAAAAAACATAGGTTTTAGGGAAAGTTATAGTTAGTTGGACTTTTCACTCGTACAAAACCAGAGAAATCCCCCTGTTATAGTTAGTTCAGCTAACTATAACTCGCGCCTCTGCAATGTACTGCTGATGACATCACATATTACATCACTCATGGCATGGTCAGTAACATCACTGATGACATCACTGATGACATCTCAAACGACATCACTAATGACTTCATTGCAAACAGCAGTGTCCCGGGGGTGGGCACCCCGGTACACTGCAGGAGGTGGACCTGGGAGGTGGCGGTCCCGAGGGCCACCACTGGCACCAGGAGGGGGGCCACGCAGCCCTCCTCCCACCTATGGCACAGCCCTGGGGAGGTGGTGCTCCACGGGGAGTGATAGGGGCTCGAGCCCCACCATATAGGTCATTGTTTTTAATAAAAAGAAGCCCCGGGGTTGGCGGTCCCAAGGGCTGCAGGGGGGCAGTGGGCCCCCATAAATATAGTTGATGAGAGCCTTGGGGGATGGCGGTCCCCGGGGCTTAGGAGGGCCTTAGAGTTCCCCCAAACTTTATAAAAGCAAACCCCTGGGGTGGCAGTCCCAGGTGCTGCGGGAGGCGTGTGCCTCCCCCGCAAATATTTATTCAAAGCCCCAGGGGGTGGCGGTCCCCGGGGCAGTGAGGGGGGGGTTTGCGGCACCCTCACACATGTTTTTTACTGCCCCCGGGACCTGGCCAAGCCGGGGGCTTCAAATAAACGAAGACTGGGCTTCATTTTTTAAAATATTCTCAGCCAGATTCGTACACCCAGCGCAAAATTGGCCAATTTATTTTTTTAATGCTTTTTAGGTCCTAGGGGTCCTTGTGGTCCCCCCAGAGCAGGCCTAGGGGGTCAGGGTGTTTCTAATCTGCCCCTTTTCTTGTTTTGCGCTTTTGTTCTTCTGTTTTCTTGTGCCTCGGTTCTACTGAGACACAAGATGGCTGCCAACACTTCCTGATTTGAAGTGTTTACAGCCAATTAGAATGCAGCTCGTGATCGGGAGGGTGCACGGATCCTCCCTGCCTCTAAATATTGAAACTTTTATTTTTGCATTTCTCATCAACTACTGAACGGATTTACACCATTTAAGAAAAAGAGTTCTTTCGGTATACTACTGTTACAACGAAGTTTTTACAACGCACTACCATTACAACGCAGGCATTACCACGCATACCTTTACAACGCATTGCGCTGGGGGGGCTCTAGGATAGGGAATAAGTTTAATTTTATATCCAACACCTTCCCTAGTGTCCACGGGGACTGGAGTTGGAATATAAAATTATACTTACCACTATCCAGCACCTCTAAGCGCTATGCGTTGTAACGGTATTCGTTGTAAATACCGCGTTGTAATGGTATGCGTGGTAAAAGTATGCGTTGTAACGTCATACATCCGTTCTTTCTGAGACAAGAGCTACCTTTGTGCCAAATTTGGTGTATTTCCGTTCAGCAGTTTGAGCTGTAGCCGTGTCTAAAGTTTCTTATGGGAATTAACATGAAGAAAATACATTTTGGGACCCCCTTTTTTTCCCTGGCGCATACTGGAGGTTCTTGCTGGGCTAGTTGCCCGCCAGGGACCCCCAATTATTCAATGGGAATTAGTTCCCCTTCTTACAATGAGCCAGGCATTGCGGGCGCGCGAGTTATAGTTAGCTGAACTAACTATAAAGGGGGAATTTCAAAGGTTTTGTATGAGTAAAATGGCCAGCTAACTATAACTGGTGTGAAACCTATGGTTTTTTCAGTGAATTTCAAAGGGTTTTTAAATGCTAATTCCCAACTATAACGCGTGCGAAACCTATGGTTTTTTCAGTGAATATATATATATATATATTACCTACTGGCGGTCGCCAGTAGGTATATATAGTTAGGATTTTTTCTCTATGGGACTTTTGAAAATTCTATGTCTAATAACTTTGGCGTTTGTGGACGGAATCGGATGAAATATTCAGGAAAATGGCACATTTTGTTTCTGAGCAGCCCCTAAAAATTTGGGGGGGTTTCGTCAAGGGGGGGCCGAGAAAAAAGGGGGTCCCAAAACGCGTTTTTAACATTGAGTTTTCCATAGGGCGTTTGGCCTCACTTTTAGCTCGAACGGCTGAATGGATTTGCACGAAACTTGGCAAAATTGTAGGGACTGTTAGCCCGATGTGCCTTTGCTGGGTCTCAATATATGTGCTCCAGTGGATTTTGAGAAATTAACGTTTAAAAAAACAGATATATCTGTGACAGCGTCCCGGGTAGCGCACCAGTTCGCGTACTTTTCGCGTAACGGAGCTTTGCGAAGTAAAGCTGATTGGCTCTCCGGTGTCTGTCAACATTCTAAACAGTCCGGAGCGGCCGCCATCTTGTCTCTCGGTAGGATCGAGAGACAAGAGGAGGCCAAAACGAAGGGGAAAATGACCATAAGGGGGCATAGTAGATCCTCCCTGACCCCCTATGTTTGATGTGGAGGCTTTAAAAGGGCCCCGCGGGGAAAAAAGAAAAAAAAATCGTTTTTTTCGTGGGGTGCGCCCGGTACGCGCACCGGAAAGCGGTCCGGGGAGCGTACTATAAGGAAAGAAGAATGATTGACTTCTAGAATTGTAGCAAGTTTTTCATAAAGGGAAGGTAGTTCTTAAAAGAACTTTTTTTTATTATTTTTGTTGTTTTTTATTTTTTTAATTATTTTTCTGAACACATTTTATACTTTTTTTGTATTTTTTGAACGGTTTAATATTTTTTGGGGTTTTGTTCAGGGGAAAGAACGAAAAACAGGCATTAGAAACGGCTCAACAGGAGCAAGAAAAAAAAATCACTTTCTGGGGCGTTTTGAGCACTTGTGATTTTCAAATGCTCTGTTCATTAATGGAAAGCTCATTTCGCCGTAACAAAGCAAACCCCCAAAATAAATGCACACCAGCTTGATATGTTGAAAATTAGTTTGAATAGCGGGGACCATCTCCCTCGCCTCTGGTCCCGAAAGACTTTCATGGGATGAGGTGGTGGCCACAAGAGTTGGTGGATTTTCACTTAGGTTACGCACCTCCGCCATACTATAATTTATAGGATGCCACCTTTGCATGTGGCGATGCATTGTATAGTTTCCAAAGCTATACTTTTTATCCGTGCCTCGAGACAGAGGTTCTTTACATATCAGGCATGTAACATAACGTGCATTCACCTTTTTTTGGCCTGCAGGAAATGAAAAAAACTGCCAAATAAAATTGGCCTTGCGGTGCGATTTCCGGGGCTCTTCAGGGAAAAATTTTATTTGATGTACATCTTGTTCTTCTTCTTCCTCCTCTTCTTCAGGGTTGGGAATAAACTGGGGAGGTGGTCCATCCTTCCTAGGAGGTTGTGGTGGTGGTGGGGGTCCACCAGCTGCAGCTACAATTGAAGCCATCTTCCAATAATGAAAATAGTTCTTCCTCTCACAAAGTTGAAAGTCAGAGTGAGAAAAATAGGAAAGGGCTTTCATCATTTGGAAAAAAAAATGTTCTAAACCAATGAAAAGTGTAATTTTTAGGTCACATGACCTAGCTTTACATCATTCAGAAATAAAAAATGAAATCAACCAATAAAAAGTGTAATTTTCAAGTCACATGACCTGTTATGCTTACGTTACGCATCCCGTAACGCGACCCGGATCGCTTCCGAGTAGCTGCGCTTCGCGCCTTGGTTTGCGTTCCAGAACGCTTCCGGGTGCGCTAACGCGGCGCGTCATAAGACGTATTTCGCGGTAACACAATACGTCGCGCTTACGCGACGCGTCACGATATCGTTTTCTAACGCGGTGGTTGCGCTAATGGAACGTTTACCTGTTCGCGGAGCGGGTCACGGAACCTTATTAAGCTAACAAATAAATATAAAGATAATATTACAAAAATATAAACTATATTTTTGAATTAGAATAAGAATACATTTTACAGCTTTTGATATTTTCTATTAAAAAACCATTGAAATTCAATGAAAAAACCATTGGTTATAGACCATATATAGTTAGGGATTAGCATTTACAAAACCTTCATTTACTCGCACAAAACCATTGAAATTCGCATATATAGTTAGTTGCACTAACTATATATCGCGCACCCGCAATCCACTGCTGATGATGTCACATATTACATCATTCATGACATGGTCAGTGACATCACTGATGACATCACTGATGACACCACTGAAGACAACACCCAGTGACTGTATGTTTCTGTAAAGTTAAAATATGTCTTACATATTGAAGAATGAGTGGATGTATAAGTGTCTGGATGAAGGATTTAGTAGGTGCATGACTGACTGTATGAGTGAGTGATTAAATGTGTCTCACTGAGTGCATGGGTTAGTGACTAAACTGTCTTAATTTGTGCATTATTATGTCTGTTGTTCTGTAAACTGCTGCATGTGTTAATCAGTAGCTATATGAGTAACTATATGGGTTATTGATTGGTTGCCCAAGTATTTGTATGGGAGACTGAGTATGTGTGTGGGTGGCTGGGAGGTGTGTGACTCTGTGCATAGATGTGTGAGCAGTTGATTCACTAGATGTATGGGTTCAGAAGTGCATGTGGAAACAGCTGTATGGGCGGTTGACTGTGTGCATGATTGTATTGGTGAGTGAATGGATATCTCAGTGCTACATGTCAAAGTAAGTACATATGTAAAACACAGTACATGTGAGAGTTGAATATATAAATAACTGTGCATAAGAGCCAGTGAATGTGTGAGTGGCTGTATGGATCATTGTGAACTTGTATCAGTGAATGTATAAGAGAGTAAATATGTGCTAGAATATGTTTGAATAAGTAAGGTGTGTATAACTGTATAGTTGAGGAAATGGAGGAGTGATTGATTCTTTTCATGACTGACTAGATGTATGAGTGACTCCATGGATAAGTGACAATCTGTGAGTGTCTGTTTACACTGATTGTATCTAAGGTTATATTAGAGTCTGAAGAGGTTCATCGTATTATCATATGAATGATATTATCAGTGATGTGATCAGTAATGTCAATTGAGATGTCATCAGTGATGTCATTTGAGATGTCATCAGTGATGTCATCAGTGATGTCATTTGAGATGTCATCAGTGATGTCATCAGTGATGTCACTGACCATGTCATGAATGATGTAATATGTGACATCATCAGCAGTGGATTGCGGGTGCGCGATATATAGTTAGTGCAACTAACTATATATGCGAATTTCAATGGTTTTGTGCGAGTAAATTAAGGTTTTGTAAATGCTAATCCCTAACTATATATGGTCTATAACCAATGGTTTTTTCAGTGAATATATATATATATATATATATATATATATATATATATATATATATATATATATATATATATATATATATATATATATTCACTGAAAAACACATAGGTTTCAGGCATGTTATAGTTAGAAATTAGCATTTAAAAAACCTTTGAAATTCACTGAAAAAACAATAGGTTTTTGTGAAAGTTATAGTTAGTTGGACATTTCACTCGTACAAAACCAGAGAAATTCCCCTGTTATAGTTAGTTCAGCTAACTATAACTTGCGCCCCGCAATGCACTGCTGATGATATCACATATTACATCACTCATGACATGGTAAGTGACATCACTGATGACATAACTGATGACATCTCAAATGACATCACTAATCACATTACTGATGACATCATCCAGTGACTGTGTGTTTCTGTAAAGTTTAAATATGTTTAATATATATAGGGAAAGGCGTTTTGAAGAATGAGTGGGTGTATAAGTGTCTGAATGGATGATTTAGTAGGTACGTGATTGACTCTATAAGTGAGGGATTAAACATATCTTACTGAATGCATGAGTTAGGGACTAAACTGTGTGAATGTCTGTATCTGTCTTTCTGTTGGTGCGTAAGCAGCTACATGGGTTTGCGAATAGCTACATGAGTGTCTATATGGCTAATTGATTGGTTGGCCCGAGAACCTGTATGGGTGCCTGAGTGATGTGTGGGTGGGGTGTGTGTGACTCTGTGCATATATGTGTGAGTGGGTGATTCACTGGGTGCAAGGTTTCAAGAGTGCAACTGTGATGGACTGTATGGGTGTGTTAGTGAGTAAATGTATATCTCAGTGGTACATGTGTGAGTAACTACACATGTGAAAGGCAGTATATATGTGTGTTTGAGTATATAAATGGCTATAAGTGAGAGTGTGTGATTGTGAGAGTAGCTGTATGGATGAGTGTGTGCTTGTATCAGTGATTGTATAAGAGCGTACGAATGTGCTAGTATTTGTATGAGTGATTGAGCGGGTGTGTATAACTGTATAGGTGAGTAAATGGCAGTGTGCTCAATTATTTGCATAGACCATATATAGTTAGGAATTCGCATTTACAAAACCTTATTTTACTCACACAAAACCATTGAAATTTCATATATAGTTAGTTGCACTAACTATATATCGCCCACCCGCAATCCACTGCTGATGATGTCACATATTACATCATTCATGACATGGTCAGTGACATCACTGATGACATCACTGATGACATCTCAAATGACATCACTGATGACATCAATGATGACAACATCCAGTGACTGTCTGTTTCTGTAAAGTTAAAATATGTCTTACATATTGAAGAATGAGTGGATGTATAAGTGTCTGGATGAAGGATTTAGTAGGTGCATGACTGACTGTATGAGTGAGTGAGTGATTAAATGTGTCTCACTGAGTGCATGGGTTAGTGACTAAACTGTCTTAATTTGTGCATCATTATGTCTGTTGTTCTGTAAACTGCTGCATGTGTTGATCAGTAGCTATATGAGTAACTATATGGGTTATTGATTGATTGTCCAAGTATTTGTATGGGAGACTGAGTGTGTGTGTGGCTGGCTGGGAGATGTGTGACTCTGTGCAGATCAATGTGTTCTTGTATCAATGATTGTATAAGAGAGTAAGTATGTGTTAGTATATGTTTGAAAATGTAAGGTACTCTATGTTTAACGGTATTGATTAGAAAATGGAAGTGTGATTGATTCTTTACAGGACTGACTAGGTGTGTGAGTAACTCCATGGATGAATGGCAGAGTGTGAGTGTCTGTATAGGTGTATGAGTGCATATGATAGTGTTGTAAAGATGAGTGATTGTATGTATGAATGATTGTATGGGTTAATGAGTGAATGTGTGTGTAGACATAGAAATCAGTGAGTGCGTATGTAGTAACTAGTATTGGTGTGTCAATGGTTTAAAAAATGATATTCTGTATTTTACACTGGATGTAACAGAGGTTATATTAAAGTGTGAGGAGATGCATTGTATTGTCACATGAATGATATCATCAGTGATGTGACCATTGATATCAAATGAGATGTCATCAGTGATGTCATTTGTTATGTCATCAGTGATGTCATCAGTGATGTCATTTGAGATGTCATCAGTGATGTCATTTGAGATGTCATCAGTGATGTCATCAGTGATGTCACTGACCATGTCATGAATGATGTAATATGTGACATCATCAGCAGTGGATTGCGGGTGGGCGATATATAGTTAGTGCAACTAACTATATATGAAATTTCAATGGTTTTGTGTGAGTAAAATAAGGTTTTGTAAATGCTAATTCCTAACTATATATGGTCTATAACCCATGTTTTTTTCAGTGAATTTTCAAGGTTTTGTAAATGCTAATTCCTAACTATATATGGTCTATAACCTATGGTTTTTTCAGTGAATTTCAATGTTTTTTTAATAGCAAATATCAAAAGCTTTAAAATGTGAAGTACGTGGTAGGTAAAAACATTTTCGCGTTTATGCACGCTGATGTGCTTTGAACGCTGCCCCCCCCTCTTTTCTTTTAGGAGTATTCTCTCTTTGCAGATAGTGAAGGGTAGGTAACGCAGGCCTATGCCCCCGTTGTAATGCGTCGTGCCTGCTTCCCTCTCCATTTGATTGATTGTTATCCAAGCATTTACTGTTTTAGAATTGGTTCTCTTTGGTTCATTCTCTATTTACAAACAAGCACAGAGTCGCAATACTCTGTTTAGTCTTTGCAGATAGTGAAAAATCGTTAAAAAAACAAAAGGAATCAAGCAAAATCAGTAGGCCACTAGTGGGATCTCTTTTTGACCTTGCTAAAATAGAAACATTAGGAACAACCCCTCATGAGAAATACGAAACTAGTGAGAGGAACTCAGCTCGACACCATGATGGCTGCAAGACAGCTCGGCTCCGCCGCCCACCCCGCCCAAAATAACGACAAACCCTATGCAAATATTATAAATATATACAACACACCAGCAAAGTAACAGGGTAAAACGTTTTATTAAATAACTATTTACATGGCAGCCTGCTGCAACATCGATCCAAATGCATGCCGCCATTCCCGGGATTTCTCCCCGACTACTCTGTGGCCTACGAGATGGATCAGTATGGGCAAATATACACTTGGGGATTCACAAGCAACAACAAGCCTTTGTATTTGGGGCTCAAAATCAACAACAGTGACAGAGAACAGAAGCGAACTAAGCACTCAGGGGCTACGTTTAAACGTAACATCATCTCCCCAGAGGTTCATCACCTTACACAGACATGCACTCTGATCTCCTTGGCCTCAGTCAAACATCAATAGTAAGATGTTCATAGGTGAGTGTAGGTTCATGGTTTTCCATCCACAGACTAAAAGCCTGGAGTGGGACTGAAAAAACCATAACTAGGTAAGAAGGAAGGCAGAGGCTGTAGGAAGGACTCTGGATATGGTATGTTGCTTGGTCCCTGAGATGCTTCGATGTCACTGCCTTGCACAAATGGCATAAGTCCTGGATGTTGGGTGCCATAGTTGAGTGTTCCGAGCTGCGCTTGTAACACTGTCTGAAGCTCATTTGCACCTGCTGCAGCTTCACTATTCTCAAAGTAAGTGGGGGCTGTTTGATGACCTGGCTGCATTAGAAAGCAATGTGATGAGGTGCCTCCCTGAACCGCTTGACGGAGGCCCCCGAGGGGCAGTGTGGTGGCGCGGACTCGGAGGGGGCGCTTGGCTCCTGCCCCCTCCCCAAGTCTTGTTGCCCTGGTGTGGCCTGAGATCGCCCCCGACATAGGCAGCCGGCTCCCGGGGTCAGGCAGAACTTTTTGCCTTTTGGTGACTCTTCCATTCTGGACCTTGTCCCACAATCCGTTTGACCTGAAGACACGTCCTGCGGTGCCCTAGTCCGACCATCACATATACCTGCGCCAGGAGATGGCGTGGGGTGCACTAGAAGGGAGAGGCGGCGCGAATGAGCCTCCCCCACCTCCCCAGGTGGAGGTTTCTCCGGTACACCCCAGCGCTTCACTTGGCCAGCTGACTTGCGCCCGCTCTTGTGGCACAGTGCCTCGCTCGGCCAGCTGAATTGCGCCTGCTCCACACCTTGTCCCACAATCCGTTTGACCTGAAGACACGTCCTGCGGTGCCCTGATCCGACCATCACATATACCTGCGCCAGGAGACGGCGTGGGGTGCACTAGAAGGGAGAGGCGGCGCGAACGAGCCTCCCCCACCTCCCCAGGTGGAGGTTTCTCAGCTACACCCCAGCGCTTCACTCGACCAGCTGACTTGCGCCCGCTCATGCGACACAGTGCCTCGCTCGGCCAGCTGAATTGCACCTGCTATTGCTATTACAGCGTCTCACTCGCCATCCAACGGAATTGCACCCAATCTTGTGGTACAGCGACAGGCGGCTGCCACGGAGCTCACAAAATAGCGGTCGGCTCCACAGACTTGGGCCTGGCCTGCAAGGATGGCTCAGGGCAACCCTGGAACTCGGACGCTTGACTGCTAGGGCATGGGCCCCATTCCCAAAAGCGTCCCCTCAGCCTTGAAGATTCTACAAGAGTCACCGGGGCCCCCGACTCCCGCAGACTTCCGGTGGGGAGCGACTGCCATGATTGCTCGCGGAATGGCCACGACGGAGCCACGAGATGGTTGTGTTCTCATGCTGACGCCAGCTTCAGTCTGAAACATCCAGAAACACTGTAGACTACCAATTTGATCAGTTCCGGTGGAGCCCCAACGTGACCCGGTAGAGAAGAACTAGCCCTCCCCTCTTTGACTGATGGTTCTTGTTGCCTGTCCCTTCTGTTGTAATTTAACAGAACTTTTTGGACTGCTGAAAGGGGTTCTGTTCCGACCGCTGGTTGGTGGAGACATTTTGACTATATTCTGGACCTGCATTGTTGCGTAATGCGTCATATGACGCGCTGCGTTAGCGCACCCGGAAGTGCTCCGGTGCGCAAGGCGCGAAGCGCAGCTTCCCGGAAGCGCGGCGCGGAGCGCGTAACGTAAGCATAACAGGTCATGTGACTTGTTAATAAAACTTTTCATTGGTTCATTTTACTTTTGGTTTCCTAATGATGGAAGGCTTGGTCATATTACCTAAAAATAACACTTTTCATTGGTTTAGAACATTTTTTTTTTCCCAAATGATGAAAGCCCCACCTTTTTTTTTCTCACTCTGACTTGTAAAGCAAAGGACCCAGATGCATTTACAGTTTATCACTAACAATGTTCCAGGCTAATGCATTTTCCCGGGAAATTTACAACTGTCCTGCAAGTAAAATATTGCTATTTCGAGAAAAAGGGCGTTTCTTCGTCCCATGAGGGAGCCGTTGAGCAAAAGAGGCTCGGCCTGCTGTCTTAGTCGCTGATAGGCCTGAATATCGGATTCTTATCGATCACTTTATGTTGCAGGAGTGGAAAACACAACAGCCCTTGACCATTTATCTATACTGCTTACCTGCGTATT
Source organism: Lissotriton vulgaris (assembly GCF_964263255.1). Lineage (NCBI taxonomy): Eukaryota > Metazoa > Chordata > Amphibia > Caudata > Salamandridae > Lissotriton > Lissotriton vulgaris. The sequence continues at coordinate 59,440 of NW_028246383.1, forward strand.
ATACCTTTTAACCGTCATGTAATCGGGCTGCTTTATTTCACTTGCCTTTTACTGATTCGAAAACAGTGGCTATTATTCAAAACTTTACCAATCTAGGTACTACTACCATGTTTTGTTTTAAAAACCTTTATTGTGAAAATGTCAGTATACAAATACGGGCCTATAACCACGTGGGCTGGCCACGGAGCAAACTGTAATCGTATATGATGAGGGGACATTTACACTGTAGAAGAACGTAACGGGCGGGCCATTAGGTTGCAAGAACTAAGGTGTCTAACAGTTGCGGAATCGGTGGACGTACATTTTATAATTAAAGTACGACAGGGCCAGTTACAATAAAATTATCTAGATATACATTTGCGGGCAAGTACCATGGGTGACATTAATTCGAACTTTCAATAGTACAGTAATCAATAACACATCAGAAGTTAATATCAATACGGATGTCCAAATGTTCAATCAGTACTCATTCCCGCCCGCCATGTGCTTCAAAACTGCATACGTATCTCGTGATATCAAGGCTGGGCAACCAGTACACAACAAGGAGTTACGAGTCCCATTTATACCGGCGCCATTTTGGACGAGGCCGGGCAGGTCCAGGATATAGTCAAAATGTCTCCACCAACCAGCGGTCGGACCAGAACACCTTTCGGCAGTCAAAAAAGGTTCAGTTAAATGACAACAGAAGAGATAGCTAACAAGAACCATCAGTCAAAAGAGGGGAGGGCAAGTTCTTCCCTACCGGGTCACGTTGGGGCTCCATCGGAACTGATCGAATTGGTAGTCTACAGTGTTTCTGGATGTTTCAGACTGAAGCTGGCGTCAGCATGAGAACACCACCATCTCGTGGCTCCGTCGTGGCCATTCCGCAAGCAATCATGGCAGCCGCTCCCCATCGGAAGCCTGCGGGAGTTGGGGGCCCCGGTGACTTTTGTAGAATCTTCACGGCTGAGGGGACGCTTTTGGGAATGGGGCCCATGCCCTAGCAGGCAAGCGTCCGAGTTCCAAGGTGTCCCAGGGCCATTTTAGTGGACCAGGCCCAAATCCAAAGAGCCGGCTGCCATTTTGAGAGTCCTGTTGCAGCCGCCTATCGCTGCACCGCAAGAGTGGGCGCAATTCAGCTGGATGGAGGGCGAGACGCTGTGCCGCAAGAGCGGGCGCAATTCAGCTGGATGGCGGGTGAGGCACTGTGCCGCAAGAACGGGCGCAATTCAGCTGGATGGTGGGTGAGGCACTGTGCCGCAAGAGCGGGCGGAACTCAGCTGGATGGCGGGTGAGGCACTGTGCCGCAAGAGCGGGCGGAACTCAGCTGGATGGCGGGTGAGGCACTGTGCCGCAAGAGCGGGTGAAACTCAGCTGGATGGCGGGTGAAGCACTGTGCCGCAAGAGCGGACGCAACTCAGCTAGATAGCTAGTGAAACGCCAAGGGGCGCCCCACTGCAGCTGAGGAGCCTCCACCTGGGGAGGCGGGAGAGGCCCGTTCGCGCCGCCTCCCCCCCCGGGGCGCCCCACACCGTCTTTCGGCGCAGCATTGTAGAATGGCCACACCAGTGCGGCAACTTGCTGGACACCACCTCGGTGCCATCCGGATCTCGGCGCGTTGTGCTGCCTTCAGCCTATTCGCACATCGGTCCACTACTGACGCCGCCTAACAGGCCAACGGATTTTGTAGGCTTTTTGTTGCCCAAAGCCGCATAACAGGTCATGTGACTTGTTTATAAAACTTTTCATTGGTTCATTTTACTTTTGGTTTCCTAATGATGGAAGGCTTGGTCATATGACCTAAAAATAACACTTTTCATTGGTTTAGAACATTTTTTTTTCCCAAATGATGAAAGCCCCACCTTTTTTTTCTCACTCTGACTTGTAAAGCAAAGGACTCAGATACATTTACAGTTTATCACTAACAATGTTCCAGGCTAATGTATTTTCCCGGGAAATTTACAACTGTGCTGCAAGTAAAATATTCCTATTTCGAGAAAAAGGGCGTTTCTTTGTTCCATGAGGGAGCCGTTAAGCAAAAGAGGCTCGGCCTGCTGTCTTAGTCGCTGATAGGCCTGAATATCGGATTCTTATCGATCACTTTATGTTGCAGGAGTGGAAAACACAACAGCCCTTGACCATTTATCTTTACAGCATTCCTGCGTATTATACCTTTTAACCGTCATGTAATCGGGCTGCTTTATATCACTTGCCTTTTACTGATTCGAAAACAGTGACTATTATTCAAGACTTTACCAATCTAGGTACTACTACCATGTTTTGTTTTAAAAACCTTTATTGTGAAAATTACAGTATACAAATACGGGCCTATAACCATGTGGGCCGACCACGGAGCAAACTGTAATCGTATATGATGAGGGGACATTTACACTGTAGAAGAACGTAACGGGCGGGCCATTAGGTTGCAAGAACTAAGGTGTCTAACAGTTGCGGAATCGGTGGACGTACATTTTATAATTTAAGTACGACAGGGCCAGTTACAATAAAATTATCTAGATATACATTTGCGGGCAAGTACCATGGGTGACATTACTTCGAACTTTCAATAGTACAGTAATCAATAACACATCAGAACTTAATATCAATAGGGATGTCCAAATGTTCAATCAGTACTCGTTCCCGCCTGCCATGTGCTTCAAAACTGCATACGTATCTCGTGATATCAAGGCTGGGCAACCAGTACACAACAAGGAGTTACGAGTCCCATTTATGCCGGCGCCATTTTGGACGAGGCCGGGCAGGTCCAGGATATAGTCAAAATGTCCCCACCAACCAGCGGTCGGACCAGAACACCTTTCGGCAGTCAAAAAAGGTTCCGTTAAATGACAACAGAAGAGATAGCTAACAAGAACCATCAGTCAAAAGAGCGGAGGGCAAGTTCTTCCCTACCGGGTCACGTTGGGGCTCCATCGGAACTGATCTAATTGGTAGTCTACAGTGTTTCTGGATCTTTCAGACTGAAGCTGGCGTCAGCATGAGAACACCACCATCTCGTGGCTCCGTCGTGTCCATTCCGCAAGCAATCATGGCAGCCGCTCCCCATCGGAAGCCTGCGGGAGTCGGGGGCCCCGGTGACTTTTGTAGAATCTTCACGGCTGAGGGGACGCTTTCGGGAATGGGGCCCATGCCCTAGCAGGCAAGCGTCCGAGTTCCAAGGTGTCCCAGGGCCATTTTAGTGGACCAGGCCCAAATCCAAAGAGCCGGCCTCCATTTTGAGAATCCTGTTGCAGCCGCCTATCGCTGCACCGCAAGAGTGGGCGCAATTCAGCTGGATGGAGGGCGAGACGCTGTGCCGCAAGAGCGGGCGCAACTCAGCTGGATGGAGGGTGAGGCACTGTCCCGCAAGAGCGGGCGCAATTCAGCTGGATGGCGGGTGAGGCACTGTGCCACAAGAGCAGGCGCAATTCAGCTGGATGGTGGGTGAGGCACTGTGCCGCAAGAGCGGGCGGAACTCAGCTGGATGGCGGGTGAGGCACTGTGCCGCAAGAGCGGGCAGAACTCAGCTGGATGGCGGGTGAGGCACTATGCCGCAAGAGCGGGCGAAACTCAGCTGGATGGCGGGTGAAGCACTGTGCCGCAAGAGCGGACGCAACTCAGCTAGATAGCGAGTGAAACGCCAAGGGGCGCCCCACTGCAGCTGAGGAGTCTCCACCTGGGGAGGCGGGAGAGGCCCGTTTGCGCCGCCTCCCCCCCCGGGGCGCCCCACGCCGTCTTTCGGCGCAGCATTGTAGGATGGCCACACCAGTGCGGCAACTTGCTGGACACCACCTCGGTGCCATCCAGATCTCGGCGCGTTGTGCTGCCTTCGGCCTATTCGCACATCGGTCCACTACTGACGCCGCCTCACAGGCCAACGGATTTTGTAGGCTTTTTATAGCCCAAAGCCGCATAACAGGTCATGTGACTTGTTTATAAAACTTTTCATTGGTTTATTTTACTTTTGGTTTCCTAATGATGGAAGGCTTGGTCATATGACCTAAAAAAAACACTTTTCATTGGTTTAGAACATTTTTTTTCCCAAATGATGAAAGCCCCACCTTTTTTTTTCTCACTCTGACTTGTAAAGCAAAGGACTCAGATACATTTACAGTTTATCACTAACAATGTTCCAGGCTAATGTATTTTCCCGGGAAATTTACAACTGTGCTGCAAGTAAAATATTCCTATTTCGAGAAAAAGGGCGTTTCTTCGTCCCATGAGGGAGCCGTTAAGCAAAAGGGGCTCGGCCTGCTGTCTTAGTCGCTGATAGGCCTGAATATCGGATTCTTATCGATCACTTTATGTTGCAGGAGTGGAAAACACAACAGCCCTTGACCATTTATCTTTACAGCATTCCTGCGTATTATACCTTTTAACCGTCATGTAATCGGGCTGCTTTATATCACTTGCCTTTTACTGATTCGAAAACAGTGACTATTATTCAAAACTTTACCAATCTAGGTACTACTACCATGTTTTGTTTTAAAAACCTTTATTGTGAAAATGTCAGTATACAAATACGGGCCTATAACCACGTGGGCCGGCCACGGAGCAAACTGGAATCGTATATGATGAGGGGACATTTACACTGTAGAAGACCGTAATGGGCGGGCCATTAGGTTGGAAGAACTAAGGTGTCTAACAGTTGCGGAATCGGTGGACGTAAATTTTATAATTAAAGTACGACAGGGCCAGTTACAATAAAATTATCTAGATATATATTTGCGGGCAAGTACCATGGGTGACGTTAATTCGAACTTTCAATAGTACAGTAATCAATAACACATCATAACTTAATATCAATAGAGATGTCCAAATGTTCATTCAGTACCCGTCCCCGCCCGCCATGTGCTTCAAAACTGCATACGTATCTCGTGATATCAAGGCTGGGCAACCAGTACACAACAAGGAGTTGCGAGTCCCATTTATACCGGCGCCATTTCGGGCGAGGCCGGGCAGGTCCAGGATATAGTCAAAATGTCTCCACCAACCAGCGGTCGGACCAGAACCTCTTTCGGCAGTCAAAAAAGGTTCCGTTAAATGACAACAGAAGAGATAGGCAACAAGAACCATCAGTCAAAAGAGGGGATTACAAGTTCTTCCCTACCGGGTCACGCTCGGGCTCCACCGGAACTGATCGAATTGGTAGTCTACAGTGTTTCTGGATGTTTCAGACTGAAGCTGCGTCAGCATGAGAGCACCACCATCTCGTGGCTCCGTCATGACCATTCCGCAAGCAATCATGGCAGCCGCTCCCCACCGGAAGCCTGCGGGAGTCGGGGGCCCCGGTGACTTTTGTAGAATCTTCAAGGCTGAGGGGACGCTTTCGGGAATGGGGCCCATGCCCTAGCAGGCAAACGTCCGAGTTCCAAGGTGTCCCAGGGCCATTTTAGTGGCCCAGGCCCAAATCCGAAGAGCCGGCTGCCATTTTGAGAGTCCTGTGGCAGCCGCCTATCGCTGCACCGCAAGAGTGGGCGCAATTCAACTGGATGGTGGGCGAGACGCTGTAGCCGCAAGAGCGGGCGCAACTCAGCTGGATGGCGGGTGAGGCACTGTGCCGCAAGAGCGGGCGCAACTCAACTGGATGGCGACTGAAACGCCAAGGGGCGCCCCACTGCAGCTGAGGAGCCTCCACCTGGGGAGGCCCGTTCGCGCCGCCTCCCCCCCCGGGGCGCCCCACTCCGTTTTTCGGCGCAGCATTGTAGGATGGCCAGACCAGTGCGGCAACTTGCTGTACACCACCTCGGTGCCGTCCGGATCTCGGCGCGTTGTGCTTCCTTTGGCCTATTCGCACAACGGTCCGCTACTGACGCCGCCTCACAGGCCGACGGATTTTGTAGGCTTTTTATAACCCAAAGCCGACTAAAAGACAGGCCAAAGCAGCCCATTGTTGCTACTCCGGGGAGGGAGGAGCAAGGACAGTGTCAAACGGACGGTGAATGCTTTGAGATGGATGTTGCAGCAGGCTGCCATGTAAATAGTTGTTTAAAATGTTTTTTTTAACGTGTTTACTTTGTTGGAGCGTTGTATATATTTATAAGTTATTAAAGTGTTATAATCCTACTACTTTGTTGGAGTGCTATATATTTGTAATGTGACACATTCTTGTGAAGACTTTGATGTACAGAAAGGCATCCCTGGAATCTTCCGCTTCAGGCTCGGTCCCACACACCCTTACAGTGAGAATCCCCTCCCCAATCACAATACAGGATCATTATCAGATAGTAGGAACAGCAGGACATTCCGCCGATTCCCGGAATGCGTGTGGTGTGACGGATCTCATGGGGTGGGGGCCTTGATCTACTGTAACTCCTTTGAAGAGAGGTGAATCTTTACAGATGGGGCCATAAACTACTTCCGCAGGGCTACGTAATAGCCTGGGACCGGCCTGGACAATCGGACACAGAGGAAGAGGAGTGTCAGAGGGTGCGGTAGTGAATAGGGTGAAAGGGAGGTGTCGGGCGGGCACGGGGTGTGATTCTCAGGGAAGAGCTGTGCAGATGGGGGGAGGTTTATGGCCCATGCATGGGAGAGAGAGCGGGGGTGACCAGTGCGTGGGGGAGATGCTTGCGAGGGTAGGGAGCCGTGCTGAGGATCGGCGGCGTGCAGAGAGGGGGTCTGGTCAAGGCATCTAAAATGGCTGCCGTGCACGACAAAAGTGTGGCATTGGAAAAAAGCAAGATGGCGCAGACAATGTTTATCAATAGGGATTCATTTTCCACAGAGAGAACGGGGGAGGTCAGAGAGGGGGGGTGTTCGTAGCGCCAGGGAGACGCGCTGGGGAACGGTGAGGGGCAGAGGGGCCATAGCACTTTCAAAATGGCTGCTGCTTGCTAGAGCGTACGTGCCTGAGTGGGGACAAGTTGACGCCGATTATGTTGACAACGCAAACCAGATTTTAACATTTAGACATGAAAGTGAAAACTGCACCATTGCTCCCCCCTCCCCGACTGACACCCTCCTTTGCCTCAGCTTGGATCATCATTTGCTAAACTGTTCAAAGACCCCACCGTGAGTATAAGCACAACCGGGGCATTACTGCACACCCTGAGAAAAACTACGCAGCAAGACAATCTCTACCTTCTCCCTATTCCATGTTCCAACGCTTTGAAATGAACAATATATTTACTCGCAGTGACAAAATGGCGGTCAACACTTCCTGATTTCCTTCGAATCGAACGTTAACAGACGTCACGCAGCAACAAAAAAAATTCCGCTCACGCGCTGCAGCTGGAAGACATGTATCAACATATATGAGCATACTCAGCCACCCTCAGAAAACATATGGGGTCAGGATACGTCTCCCGTGCCCCCTTATACCCATTTCCCACATTGTTTTCCCTCCATCTTGTGATTTAATTAAAACGAAACACAAAATGGCGAATTCCCGTTACGCTACAGGTTTGCGACCCGGTTCGCATACCGGGAAGCGCTTCTACCGCGAAAAATCAAATTTTTTTTATTTGCCCCACGGGACCCTTTAATTACCCCAACATCATTCCTAGGGGGTCAAGAGGGGTCTACCTTGCCCCCTTTCATTAAATTCCCCCTTCGTTTTTCTCCTCCTCTAGTCTCTCGATCCTACCGAGAGACAAGATGGCGGCCGTTCCGGACTGTTTAGAATGTTGACAGACACCGGAGAGCCAATCAGCTTCGCTTCGCAAAGTTCCGTTACGCGAAAAGTACGCGAACCGGAGCGCTACCCGGGACGCTGTCACAGATATATCTGTTTTTTAAAACGTTAATTTCTCAAAATCCACTGGAGCACATATATTGAGACCTAGCAAAGGCACATCGGGCTAACAGTCCCTACAATTTTGCCAAGTTTCGTGCAAATCCATTCAGCCGTTCGAGATAAAAGTGAGGCCAACCGCCCTATGGAAAACTCAATGTTAAAAACGCGTTTTGGGACCCCCCTTTTTTCTCAGCCCCCCCTTCACGAAACCCCCCCAAATTTTCAGGGGCTGCTCAGAAACAAAATGTGCCATTTTCCTGAAAATTTCAGCTAATTCCGTCCACAAACGCCAAAGTTATTAGACATAGAATTTTCAAAAATCCCATAGGAAAAAAATCCTAACTATATATACCTACTGGCGACCGCCAGTAGGTAATATATATGTATTTATGTATCAGGGGCTAGATGTAGGTAATTTGGATTTACCGATTCTTAAATACCGAATTTTACCGATTCGGTA